>NW_024870974.1:17222500-17467500 GCF_019054845.1 Dipodomys spectabilis | reverse complement strand
TCATTCTGGTGTGCAGGCTGCTGGTGTCTTGGACTTCCTACTTGAGAAGCCAGCTGCCTGTGGTAAACTGGATAAAATTGGTCTGCCTATAAGTTGATCCTCTGGTTTCAAATGTCATGTCACCATGTTCTGACTGATCTTTCACCCCAGAATAACTTCTGCTTTAGTTTATTCACCTTGGCTACTAGTGTGATTCTCAAAATTTTCAGTCTTTGTGCCACCCTACCCCCGCCCGGCTGTAGAGTAAAGAAAGAAACTACTTGGGTTTGTTTTCTGTTTTGAATCGTAAGTTGAGTTAATGCTTTTTAAAAATAATGATCAGGTACAAGTGTTATATAATAAGGTATTCTTTCTGGCTTCTTCTTCTTCTTCTTTTTTTTTTTTTTTGCTTTATAAAGAAACCACAGTTTGCCTGTTTAAGTTTGAGCCAACTCAAGTTCTCTCTGGGTAAAAGCCAACTTAAAAATATGTTTCAAGTTCCTGATATGAAAGAAACATATAAAGGCAGGAAATTGAAGACCACCTAGTGATTTTTAATATCACAGCAAAAATTCAGTTGATCATGGGTATATTCCCCCCACTTCCTCCTTTGGAAAAATAGATTTAAAATGCTAATAAAACCTCGTTTAGTCTTCCTTTTGAAAATGAGAAAGGAAGTGGGAAGCAGAGTTCCTTGAAGGATGGATACATGGAAATGATGGCATCCCAGGGAGCAAGGGCACCGCGAATCCTTTGGAATGAATGATAAAGACTTGCCCTTCACAGGCTTGACTATCATGTTTCCAGGAGGGCAGCCAGCTGTACTGGTTGGTTGCAATAGATATCATGAAGACTTTTTCTCCCTTGAAGTAAATAACTGATTAAGGACAAGCCAAATGACTGGAAATTTAGCCTATATTTGAAGTATTTAGCCTATATTTGCCAAGTATTGAAGACACATATCCATTTTTATTTAACAAAGTAGGAACTTTATCAGATGGTTCACTTTGAAGGGATGATGAATTTCTTGTTTCAGCCTTCTCTGGAAATTTCTTTTTTTATTTATTTTTATTGTCAAGGTGATGTACAGAGGGATTACAGTTATATAAGTAAGGTAATAAGTACATTTCTTGTCAAACTTGTTACCCCTTCCCTCATTTTTCCCTCCCCTCCACCTCCCCAAGTTGTACAGGCAATTTCTAACTTATTGTCCTGTGTATGTCGCTGTTGCATTGGTTTCTCCTTTGACCTTTGTCCCACCATCCTATTGTTTCCCTTCCCTTCCCTAATTCAAATAAACATACATTCCATACCAGGGTCCCAGAATCAAATGCGGTGACAACAGGAGATATACAATAGGGGGAAGAACATACAAAGGAAACAAAAAAAATCATTTAAAAAACAACAACAACAACACCTCTTGTGTCCAGGTCTCGGAGTTCATGTCACTTAGCGTCATCTTCTGTGGTCATAGGTACATAGCTGTTGAGCTGTTCTGCTCATCTGCTAAGATTATCCTACAGGAGTACTAATTATTGCAAGTACAGGAGCCCATGGGACCCATGTTTCTTTGGGTCTGGCTTACTTCCCTTGAAGTGACTTTTTCCAAGTCTTTGTATTGCCTTACAAACGGCTCCATCTGGCTCGTTCTTACTCATCAGCATCTTCACACATCCTTCTGATGGTGCAGGGAAGCGGGGTGTCCCTCATTCACACAGGAGGCAGATCCCTACTGTGTGTTTTGCACGGCTTAGAACTCCTTTCCTAGAGCATTGTGGGTATCACTCAATTGTCCTGCATAGGGTTTCTGAAAGCTATGCTTGTCTAAGAGTAAGGACATCCCTGAAGATGATAAAGATGGTGAAACAAATCAAGGAAAATAACCTTGGATATCATCTCTATTAAGAAGAAAATGCAATTCATGTTCACATTTCTTTTTCTTGTGGTTGGATTTGAACTCAGGGCCTCTTGTTGAAGCCAGGCAGGTATTCTACCACCTGAGCCTATCTCCAGCCCTTGTTTTTGCTCTGGTTATTTTATTTTCCACATGTTTTTACAATTCATTGTACAAAGGGACTTTTTTTTTCTTGTTAGCAGCGATGTGTTGTGCAGAAGGGTTGACTTCTGACCTGCGCAGATATGCAGACAAGGGACCTTAGTGAGACTCACTTCCATTTTGGCAGGTCATTTCCAGTTCCTTATGCGTTTTCACACATGTACATAGAGTATTTGACCACATTCACCCTCCTTCACCCTTTCCATTCACTTTCTGCACTATTTTTCTTTCTTCGTTTTGCTTTTTTGTTGTTGCTGGTACTGGGGCTTGAACTCAGGGTCTAGGCACTATCCCTTAGCTTGTTTGCTCAAGGTTGGAACTCTACCACTTGAGGCACAGCTCTGCTTCTGGCCTTCTGGTGGTTAAATGGAGATCAGCGTCTCACAGACGTTTCTGTCTGGACTAGTTTCACACTATGATCCTTAGATCTCAGCCTCCTGAGTCGCTAGGAGTACAGGTGTGAGCCATCGGCACCAGGCAGGAAGCCCTTTCTATCCACTTACCCCATGAAAGCACTCATCGTCACTAAATATCTAGAAACCAGTAATGAGCATCTCTTAATACAAAGGCTCATGGTTAAAATATCATCAATGAACATTCGCAAGTTAGCCAGAGAGATGTTTTCTGGCCTGAGTCCAAGCTTGTCTTCCTGAGCAAAGAGGGAACATTTTGTATTCTTACCTGCCAGGTAAGAATCTGAGTCATACCTTCCTCCAGTGGTGTTTTTGGAGGCAGAGAGCCAATGAGAAATTTAAACTGTACAAGTTCTCCCTTCTTAATATCATGCGTAAAATATTGACAGAGCGTGTAATATGGATGGTTTTTAATTTCAAGATCTGGTTATAAAATTCTAATAAACGATTTAGGAGAACACTAGCTAATTTAGAACATAATTCTTGGAGGAGTTTCTTGCGCCCCAGGGTTTTGGCTTTAGAGAGACCTGTGGTAATATTTAGCATTTCTGCACAAGGATGTGGAGAAGCAGAGGCTGGGAGCTTGTTTCCTTTCACGAAATCATTCCTTTTCTTATTAGCATTCCCAGGCTCTTCTCATGGTGAGAAAAGATGATGTGCTTGCATTCATAAAAGGTTTTCTAGAAGTTGCTTAATTCCTTAATTCATGAAGTGAGATGTTTATGATCAACATGAGCATTTGAAATGACATGCATTAAAACAATGGTATATAATGAAAGGGTTAAACTGCATTTTTAAAAATAACAGTATGGGTATTTTGAAATTGAGAGCTTGTTGGAAATAATGATAGGTTTGGTGATCCTGTGGTTTAAACAATTTCTTACTCTTATCGGTACTATGATCTCAACTAATTAAAAAATATGTCCATTGTTATCCGCCATGATTGGTGGATTTAGTAATATGTGTAAATGCTCATCTTGTTCTCCCCATTTGGTCTGAAGGTTTTCATGCTTCTTTAGAAATTTTATTTCAGTGCTAAATGTGGTGGTGCATGTCTATGATGATGTCAAAATAGAATTCCCAAGTAATCATCTAAAGACTTGTTATCCATATAATACATAAGTATATATATTATATGCATAGAATTTCATGTTTGTAATATATAAAAATCTTCCTTTGAAGATAATTGTAAATATTTATGTGTGTGTTGTATATGTTTGTGTGTTGCCCATACATAATCATTTCTAAGGATGTATCATTAGTGTGATAAGAGTAAGGATAAGAGAGTTATCAAAATAATCGGTGTCTTTGTATAATGATTAATATAAAAATAGACAGTAAAGATCCAGACAATAAAAATCCTGACATATTAAGATACATTTATAAATGATATACATTCTTAGCTTAGTGGACTAGTTATCTCTGTGTCTATATTTCAAATATGTTTTTCTGCCTCTGGTGTCCAATGCACCTAGTAAAATGGAGCCTATATCTACCCTTTTGCTTAATGTGTATATTCAAAAAGGTGGTATGTTTCGCACTGACTACTCAGAACAACTATTCAGGGATTATCATAGCAATTATGATCTTCTTACTGGAATGAAAATACGGCTTACACAGTGTGCTAGCAGGCACAGTTAGCTCAGCAGGACAAAGACGGTTCTTTCTGTCTTTAAGCTACTCACCTTGTTGCTGAAGCTACAAGCAACACATCCTGTTCGTAACATCAGACGATGATGAGGAATAATTTCTTCCTTTGGAATCAATAAAATATATTAGAAGTGAATAATTATTTCTCAGAAGTCTCTGCACACAGATCTGATCTTCTCCTAATATTGCTCAATTAGAATCTGGGGTCCATGTCGGCAGTAATGTTTCTGTTTTAGTCACTACTGCTTCCTCAATGTTCGTCTCTGCCAAGTAGTGGGTACCTAGTCAATATTTAAGGGATGAATACATGAATGTATAAATGTGTTATTGGCCAAATTGGATTCCATGCGGGTTGCCCAAACCAATCATGAGACAGGAGCCATGAGACCATCTATGACTGACTGTGATACATCAGAGAGAAGTTAAGTTGACTTAGGAGGGAATGCAGGCCTAGTGGGAGAGCTGGGGGATAGAGCTCTCACCTGACGAGTGTGAGGTTCTGAGTTTGATTCTGATGCTTCTCAAATAAAACAAAATATCCTTTTTGGAGCAATGATAACGAAGGTTTACAGGGACAAATGGTAGAAATGCAGGTATGGCAATACTCATGGGCTACTTTGGCAGAATACTTGTTATTAGATTCCGCGGAAGTGTTTTAACCCTCCTGGCAAAGAAAGACTAGTGCAATTGATGGGGCATGTAGTCATAAACAGCCAAGAAAACTTACATATGCTTCTCTGAGCTTTGATCTGTGATTTCTGTAAATGCCTGGAAAAGTAGTTGAGGTTTTCTCTTTCTTTCCTCTCTTTTTCCCTTTCTCTCTCTCTTTAAAGGTATTTTTTTCCCTTAGTCTTACCTCAAATGCCCTTTGGTGTGTTTGATATTTCCCACCCTACCCTTTGACACGCATTCATTTTTTCTCCTCCCATTCATCTCCTCCCTTTGTAAACATGAACTGTGGATCCTAGCCCATGTCAAGATGAACTCTCTCCTTGTTGAAAACACATTAAGATCCATGGATCATTAAATCCTTGAAGTCATCTTATTAACAGTCAGATTCTTAGCAAGTGATAGAGCACTTGCTTAGCAAACATAAAGCCCTGGGTTCAATCCTTAGCACTGGAAAAACAAACAAGAAAGCCACGCGATGGGTGTTCTGTCCCACCATAGCACAGCACTCGCTCAACCCTGAGCCCTGAATTTGAGTGCTGGAGACAAGCTGTGAGCATTCTTCAGTTTCAGGTGGCTGATTTGTCTTTTTGGGTAAATGGTGAAAATAAAATTCTCATAATTATATATACACAAAGCTGTTTATTGCAACCCAGCTTATAATGATGAAAAAACTGAAAATAAGTCAACTGCCACATTTGTAAGATGGGATTACACTGAAGATGGAGACACTAAGGGGGTTAGGCTATCTACATGTAGTAGCATGAAGAATTTTCCAGGACATTGTCAGGTGGAAATAGAAAGCTAAGGATATTATGTATAGTACAATGCTGTTCTTATATATGAAAACAGATATGTTCATACAAAAACAAAAAAGCAGCTGGGCATTGGTGGCTTGTGCCTGTAACCCTGGCTAGTCAGGAGGCTGATCCCTGAGGATTGAAGTTCACAACCAGCCTGGGCAAGAAAGTCTGTGAGACACTTGTCTCCAATTAATTAGACAAAAAGCTGAAAGTGAAGCTGTGGCTCAGGTGGTAGAGTGCTAATCTTGAACAAAAAGACACGTGGGGACAGTATCTAGGCCCTAAGTTTAAGACTCTAGACAGGCACCAAACAAAACACAACACACAAACAACAACAACAGAAAGGACTAAACATAGTAACTGGGAGGTGGGGACAGAAAGTTTCACTTTTATTTAACACAGTTCTGGAATATTTAATGTCTCACAGTCAACAATGAATTTATGTGATAATAAGGGTTATCAAACAAAAACATATATTACAGCTGTTTATTATTTTAAAAATATAAAACTAAGACATATTTTAATATCTGCCCATCCTCTGGTTTATAATTCTGGAATCCAACAACAAGAATTACTGTAATAGCTCAAGGATTATAGATTCATTTCTAATTTTCAATTTAAGGGACAAGATTAAGACATAATAGCTTAAAATTTAATGTCATCAATTTAAGTTACATTATGGAAAATAATAAGGAACATTAAAGAAAATAAAAAGGGTGAAAATCTTTTCTTACACTATTTCTGTTTTGATGATTTCAAAAGATATTTGCTTGAAAGGAAGGTGCTCAGAAAGCAATTGGACAAACCAAAAGATTCTGTGTGTAAGAAGTAACAAAATATTAGGATAATGCATAGAGAAATCCATTGCTGGATATCAGTGTCATGATCCTTTTCTCTCCTTTTTCCTCCTTCCTTCCTTTCTTCCTCCTTTCTTTCTTTCTTTCTTTCTTTCTTTCTTCCTTCCTTCCTTCCTCTTTCTTTCTTTCAGTTTCTCATTTTCTCCCGTTTAATCTCTCTTTCTCTGTCTAGTTTTCTTTCTCTTTCTTCCTTCCTTCCTTTCTTTCTTTCTGTCTCTCAGTTTCTCCATCTTTCTCTCTTTCTTTCTCTCTGTCTCTAGTTTTCTTTCTCTCTCTCTCTCCTTCCTTCCTTCCTTCCTTCCTTTCCTTCTTTCTTTCTTTCTTTCTTTCTTTCTTTCTTTCTTTCTTTCTTTCTTTCTTTCTTTCTTTCTTTCTTTCTTTCTTTCTTTCTTTCTTTCTTTCTTTCTTTCTTTCCTTTCTTTCTTTCTTTCTCTCTTTCTCTCTTTCTTTCTTTCTTTTCTCTCTCTCTCATTCTGTCTCTCTGTCTCTCACTTTCTCTCTCTTTTTCTTTGTGTGGATCCTGGGCTTGAAATCAGGGTCTGAGAGCTGTTCCTGACCACTTTTGCTCAAAGCTAGCACTCTACCAGTTGAGCTACAGCTCCACTTCTGGTGTGTGTGTGTGTGTGTGTGTGTGTGTGTGTGTGTGTGTGTGTGTATTTACTTGGAGATAAGAGCCTTATGGAGTTTTCTGCCCATCCTGGCTTCGAACTTGATCCTCAGAACTCAGCCTCCTGAATAGCTAGAATTATAGGCATCAGCCACCATCAACTAGCATCTGTTGTTATGTTAATAAAGTTAAACATAGATTGACTAAGGATGGAGGATCGTGTGTGTACATGAATGAAAGAGTAGGAAAATTTGTTCCAAAGGAGAAGAAGACAGAGGGGAATAATAAAGAGAGCTACAAGGAGAGAGAGAAGAGGCTGTGGGAGGCGGGAGTCAAGCACCTGTCTCCTCAAGAAAGGAGGGGATGGTCCTTCACTCTGAGTTGGCTCCTTCTTGCTACTATTCCTGGGTCCTACATTAAGGTTAGACAGGGTGAACGCTGAGAAAACCTAGAACATGGAAGATGAGAACAGCTCTCAAAAGGGAAAGCTTTGAAGAGAAAGGAAAAAGATTTAGTCATTCATTTTGAATCGAAGAGAAAATGTTGGGAAAATATCTTGTTATACAACCTGAAAGAATCAGCGGGGATAAAGGCACCTCGGAACCCTAACTTCCATCCATTAGAAATGTCATTCCGCAACATTTGTGGTCAACATAATTCTGCTTAAGAATTTCTGGCAGCATGAAGAGAGTTCCTTTATTTTGAGACTGAATATTCCACAGCATGGAAGTCAAGAGAAAATGATGGCATGTGTTTTGATCGTTGGTGTCAACTGGCAGAATGAATTCTGTAATGTCATTGAGATTCTTCAGCCCTTATTTTCCTCAGCTGTGGGGTGATGTAGGCAGGGCCAGGGGCCAGGAGTCTGTATATTTTTAAAGCATGATTTCAGCTTCAATTCTATGTTTACATTTAGGGGGGTAGACATGTGGTAAAGGAGAGTCTGGGTATGAAGATTGACTAATATTTTCTTATTGAGTGACCTTGAACATATTATCTGATCTATGATTTTATCTTCTCTGGTCCTTAATTTAGATATCACAGCACTTTGGAGAATGGTACTGGGTATTTATTGTGGCAGTGCTTTTGAAGCACTCAGCTTTGTATTGGGTACATATCTAACAAACATGAATTCTCTCTTCCCTTCTATTTACAATGAGATTAAAGTGAATTGAAAATGGATATGTCAGGTACTGAGGGCTCACAGTTTTACCTTACCTCCTTGGTTGACATCTGAAGGTGTTTGAAACCAGCCTGGGTATAAAAGTTTACCACACTCCACCAATAAAATAATGAGCAAACATGCAGGGCTGAGGGAGCGGCTCAAGCCATTGAGAGGCAGCCTTGCAAGTCCAAGGTCCTGAGCTAAAACTCCAGTACCACCGTACACACAAAACAGAGAAGTAAAATATACGTTAAATGGCTGGTATTCACGGCGTACATTTTGCTCAAACTTGTAGAGCTAATTCTTGGATCTAGAAAGAACAAATTTCATTGGAACTTTACTTCTTGAGTTCACTATTATGTTACTATGTACTGCTCATAAATAAAGTAGGTATATTAAAACATATGTTTTACCATAGTCGAATTGAAACTAACCTTCTCTTTGGGCCTCTCTTCAAAAAAGTCCTTGGCAAAGGAGATCCTTCATATTTGTGCTCATAGCACATGAGTATCAAGCAAACAGCAAATATTGTTAAATATTATTTTAACTGTATTCTAAATACGGCTCATATTTCCAAATTTTTAGAAATGAAATTCATTGACAGAACACATAAATTATTTCTTGGGATCAGGAATCAGAGTCCTCATTTTGAACTTGACAAAGTTCGGATATGTGTTTGTAATGAAGATCAACTGTGGCTCAGCAAATGTGCAGGAAAGTCAGATTCCTCCTCTTTTAAGGCCAGAGAGTTCGGCACAGAACAATAAAATCAACCTAAGAAAAGCAAAAGAATCAACTATGGGACACATCGGGAAATACTAATGTTCTTCATGTACTAAGATACAACACAGACTTAAATAAAACACAGTAAGAAAAAAAATTCTTGAAATTGACACATAGTGGAGTAAGCTGTAATAAATAGAATGAGTTGAATGGAAGAGGAAGAACCAACGTTTAGTAATTCATGAAAGGAGGGAGGACCTGTATTAGAAAAAGTTGGAGAAGAAAGGACTCTCATTGCTTTAGAATTGAAAGAGGACGTGGAGGCAAAATAAGAAGACTGTGCCCTGTGTAAGCTCCTGGGAATTCTCCAGAATTTTTCTCACCATACAGAGCATGGAATTCACCCAGACACACCAGACTTCTGAAATAGGCTTTCAGAGTCACGTCACATTTCTATGTCTCTTCACTCAGTTCTTCCAAAAGAGAGTGATCAACGAGAAAGTTGAGATAGTTATAAATAACCAAGTGACACTTGAACTCATCACTTAAAACCAAAAGAAACTCTCTTGGCAATGCCACCAACAAAACCTCATTTTATCTATAAGCTGCCTTACATAAAAATTACTTTAAAAAATTGACTTTCTGTAACATATATAGTACCAGGTTAAGAACTGGACTTTTCACTGATACTTGGCAAAATTAATTCCTTGGTATACAAACAACCCTTATATTCTTATTGCCAAAGAAATAAATTCTTAATCTTTTTTAAAAGAGGAAAGATATACAAGACATTGGTAAGCTTGTGGGTAATTACAACTTTTCATATTAAAAAAAATTTCAAGATTATCCAGATGTTCACACAGTTCCCCAGAGAAAAGTGAAGGTCATTTCCTGCCAGGATGGAAAGTATTATATATAGTGTGTATGTCACATTTTATTCTGTCATTTAAAAATAATCCCACAAGCTGATCCAATAACAATGAAACATTGTTAATTCTTGGAAGATAGGAAAAGCCACCCGGGGACTTCAGTAATTAATTTATTCCGCACAGAAGGCTCCATTGACATTTTACCTGTCTTCTCTATAGGTCCCTCTTCTGTCCCTCAGGGCAACTTTATCTAGATGGGACTTTGTCGTACCTAATCAAACCAATCTACAGGGCTCAGGTACAAACCAGAGCCCTCTGTGAGAACACTCTGGTGAAATTAGAAGGAAAATATAGGTGATGCAAAGTAAAATACAACTTACATTTAACCCCGGCTCACAAAGTATTAATTTTATAAGTACCTGCTCACACTCATTTTCAAACACTGTTTCCTGAAACATATATGGAATGGACTCAAAGTCTAACTCATGACCCCAATTCCCTCCTCGCCTCATTAGACCCTAATGAGGTGGGAATGGAAGGGAAGGCTCGCTCCACATTGAGGCAGGGGAAGTTTCTCAAAACCTGCCTCCATGAGAATCAGCGTTTGAATAGGAGGAGGAAATTGAAGGAGCGTGAGAAATACATTTCAAAAGTTAGGGTGAAGGGTTCCTGGATCGATCACGTGACATAAGTTTGTACACTTATGCACAACGTCTAATACTGATTGTCTTACTCTTGTGCTACTCTTACAGTAGAACAAGAGTTCTACTGCAGGCTGACCTTACATAAGAATGGAATGAGAGCCAAGAAGACAATGTTTCAGCAAAAGTCATAGTAAAATCCACATCCCTTTGGGGAAATAGCTTCAGGAAGGTGCAGTGGCTTGCCTGAGCTCACGCTGTTGCCTCGTGGAGCTCCTTCAATCAAAAATGACTAGAGAAGGTGATTGTAGCCCCAGACCTCTGGGACAAGGGTCTCTGACTTAAGAGCCGAAGTTCTTTTCTTCTGAGACCCATTTTCCATCAGAGATTGGTTTAACTAAAATAAAAGGAAGTAAAAGAGAGAAAATTATTAGAAATATCTCCAGCCCAATATATCCACTCCTTGTGGCCCATCATCTCTCCAATCAATAGGAGCCAATTCCCTCCTGTATTCCATTTTGTAATTTAGTGGGGGTGAGGAAAGATTAAGAAAGCTAAGAAGTATGTTAATGCAGAGGTTGAGAGAAAGGGGAAAAGTTGAACCAGGTTAGTAGCAAAACCTGGAGATCAAGGAATCTCAGTCTCTTCACTGCCACTGATATATGTGACAGCTGACAGCTTCACCTCCACTCTGTCACCTTGAGAGGAGTGGAAATACGAGTCTCCTCATTCATAAATAATCCAACGCAGGACATTAGAAAAGTTACATTCATGGGATTTCAAGGAGTAACATTTCTTGATTATACAAAATAAGCTCAGTGTGTTCAGTCATGTAACTAGATGCACCTGATAGAAAATAGATGATTCGTACATAGTGCCAACTGAAGACACGGACATATGCGGTTTCTTTGTATTTGTGCAATCCTATACATTCTGGGAGGGGAGGTGGCTCATAGCAAACACAAAGATAGAAAAAAATATCCTTTCCTGGTGTGTCTGATCTTGATTCAGTTCACAAAGGAGTTGCTTCTAAATATAATCCATGGAAGCTATAATTTTTCTTTAGAATGAATAGAAGTGTAGAATGGTTCCACCCGCAGCTGGCCCTGCAAACCTTTGTTTCTCGTGGAGTTTACTTTCAATATCTCCCAAACCCTCCTGCTCTGCCTCCAGGTGTCCACCTGCACTTCCCCCTACTCGAGATACCTTGCAGAGGCCAGAGGCTCATAAGTGAAGTTCTATCTATTTATATAATCCAGAAAATATACAAAGCCGGGCGCTGGTGGCTCACACCTGTCATCCTAGCTACTCAGGAGGCTGAGATCTGAGGATCCCAGTACAAAGCCAGCCCGGGCAGGAAACTCCATGAGACTTTTATCTTCAGTAAACCACTCAGAAAACCAGAAGTGGTGCTGTGGCTCAACTGGTAGAGTGCTAGCCTTGAGCTGAAGAGCTCAGGAATAGGCCCCAAAAATGTACAGTATACTAATCTTATTTTATTTTATTTTTTGTTAGACTTTATTTCTGAATTCTGAGGTCTGGAACTATCAGTGCAGTATTAATCTATGTGATAGTCTTTAGGAATGCTTGAAAGATAAATTTATAGACTTAAAAAATCCTCTTTCCTAAGAAACAATCCAAGCATCATAGGAAGAAAGAATTATAAATTATGTATTACTTTGGTAACTTTTTTCATGGAGATATGTGGTAGATTTTGGATGTCATGTTAGTTATACATATCAAAACATTAATAATATTTGCAACCAAATATACTTTTGAAATATGTATGAAATACAACATAAATATATATGAATGAATATTCTTTTATTCTCTGACTTCCTTAAGAAAGTATTAATGAAAGAGTGAACATAGGTGAAAGCATTGTATATTAAATTCTTAAGTTACTGAAAAAGGCAACTACAATTTAGAATCTAAATGAATGTTGTTACTTAGGTTCCTACTCAAGGTGTAAAACTACTTATTTATTGTCTACAATGTCCTAAGATTCCTGTGATGTTACTCATGTTACTTATTGGATGTGATCAAATACTTTACAAGATGGAAACTCATTCATTGTTTCCTTGGTAGCCATCCTAACAGAGTTAATCCTGATGACTCACGTTGGCGCTGTGTGGCTATAATAAGTAATTCCAAGGGAATCCTAATGTAATTCAGTAATCATTAAAGTCCACTAACCAGAAAAACATTCTGGCAATGTCAGAATGCAGAGGTTAGTTGGCTATCGTGGCTCAAAACAATGCGAGGTGAAAATGCGGAGAAGTACCTGTGTCGGTCGTAGAACCGCGAGGACAAAAGAAGCAGGGTTATGTTAGTGCTTCTTTCAGAAGTTTCATGAGTTGATTACCACTGAGAAAAACAATGATGATAACACATACATTGATCGACCACTTGTATGACTCAATGCATTATAGAATTATCTTAATGAATTTTTAGAGCAACTATGAGACATGTGTTTCATTTCATGAAACACAGAAAAATGAGGCTCAGAGGTTGATCGATGCCCCCCCCCCCATTTCTGCTCTTGGTCAGGCAGAGTTAATGTCAGAAACCAGACCTGAGTCTAAAGTCTTCCTTTGTTCCAGACAGCTGTAGTGAAGAGCAGGCTTGCCTCATGTGTATCTATCTTGCATTTTGAAAACTTTATGCTTCAAAATGTTTGGGACATTTCTTCCTGTAGCGATTGCTGTTTTCCTCCAAACTCATCTTTGTCCCGATCTGGAAGAATAAGAGGCAAACTCAGAGTTACAATTTTAAAAACAAGAAAAGAAGTAGCCTCCTAGAGCTGTCCACTAAAACTGAAATGCCATGCTACCAATTTTTCCCCCCACTTCTTACTGAAAGAGTAAATTGTCTTTTAAGATCTCTAGGGAGAGTGAGCGGTGATGCTGGAAGCGTTGGCTTGGGGTGGAGACTCTGAATGGACGTAAGCCTTTAAGACTGATGCCATCCTTCCTAAAACACTTGAGGGTAGAAGCCGAGTTTTCTCTGCCCTATTTGCCAAGTAGTGCCTTTCACACTGCTTTTGGATGAGCATTGTTTGGTGACTGAGTAGAATAGTGATGCTCGTCAGGTCAGTTCATGAGGGCAGCATATTTTTGGAAGAGAATGAAAAGGAGCATTTGAAAATCCTGGGTGATTGATTGTATGAGGGACGAGAGTCAGCCAGTGGGACTTGAGGCCTGGGAAGAAGGCGATAAATACAGATTGGAAGGGTAAGATCAGAGAATAGTTTAATATTGGAAAAGGAAAACATTCCAAAACCCAGTGATCCTGTAAAAATTACTTAAAATAGATCTAAGCCTCTTGTCTGTAAAGTGAGAGCTGAAAATTCCATCCATCCATCCATCCATCCATCCATCCATCCATCCATCCATCCATCCATCCATCCACTCACCCATCTATCCAGTTACTTAGAGAGTGATGGGATACATGGATGAGTTAGACTAAACACAGAAAGCATTAACAGCTAATAATGATTTTTTAAAAGAAATCTAAATTTTACCACATCTCTATGATGATGTCCATTAAACAAATTAGCTAATGTTTAAGAATGACTAACTTTCGTGAGATCACATAAGTAATAAGTATGGTGAACTTGTCTAGTCTGCTCTACTACCACATTACATGGGTTATTTGGAGCCTGAAAACTTCAAACCCTCATGACTAGGAGAAGATCTGGCTTTGTAGTGCACTCAGTTCAGCACACCCATTCCTTTATGAAGGCTATTTAGACAGGTGGAAGTTACTGGTAGTCATTTTCAATTTCAGAGTTTGCAGGCTATGATTGCATGGCTGTGCATTCTTCCCTTGAGTGTCCTAAGTACATGCCAGGTAGAAGCAGGTTTAGACATTGGCAAGAAACTGCCTCATTACCAGATCCCTATTATGAGAACGCCGCTCTTTGCTTGCCAAGGCATCAGTCGCTCCATTGCTTTATTTGAGGAAGTTTAGCTTAATTTTTCATTATGACAGGTTTTCGTCTCCAATTCTTTATTTAGAGCAATGGTTCTTAAACCTTTTTTCTTCTATAATTCCTGTGAGTGTTTCCACAAACTTCAAACATGCCATGAACCACTTTGCTATCAAAATAAAAGTAAAGAGGAATAACTCAGCTTGTTGGGTAGAGGTGGGGAGGAGCAAATCTTTTTGTTTTCTTTGAGGAAAGGAAGAAAGTAGTGACATTGGGGAAAGGTGAGAGGGGAGGGAACCCTGGATGAGCAGCCATTAGGTGCCAGAGAAGAGGCTTGTTGTGAATCTAAAGCATCTTCTCTCAGCAGATGAGAAGAGCAGCAGTGCTGGCCTGTGACTCCTTTGGGATATTCCTGGGGAAACGTGGCCTCCTCTTTGAGAAATACTGATTTGCAAGAAGTAATTTTGTCTCCTTTGTCCCCAATCTCTGTCTTCCATCTCCGAAGCTCTCCATTTCCCCTGTACTCTTTCCTTTTCTCTTCCTTCTCTGTCTTCTTTCTCCAGCCCTCCTCTCCCTCTGACCCAGAAAGCCTTCCTCTGAAATTCCACTCTGCCTTTCACACCGATTATAAGTGAGTAGCAGTGGGATTGTGGCCTTTTCCTGGTATGCAAATCTTAGTTCCCAGCCAATCTGAGCTGGCTTTCTTTTTATTCCTACCTGGTTTTCCTGAATGGATCCACTGGCAGCTGGTTTTCTCTTCAACTTCCTCCTTCAGTTTCAGCGAAAATAAACTACTTCCTGACTTCAGTGCCTGGTTGTCGAGTGATGTTATCCGGAGAGAAAAGCTTAGCTGAAGATTGAGAGCAAGGGAACTCTCAGCATTGCTTGCCAGTTGGGTAACACTCCTTTGGCACTTTGTGATGAAAGACTTGTGGACTTCGCAGGGGATCTGGCTTAAACGTGGCCCTCATATCAAGACTGTGTGGCCACTGAAGGTTGAATTGTGTGTTTCAGGCTGGCCTCCTGCCCTGGTTCATTCCAGTGGTCTCACTGATGTCTGCTTCTCTTCTGGTTCTTTAGGCTTTTGTGATCGATCCCTGAGATTTCTGTCATCACTTTCTCCATTGTTTCCTATGCAGGGTGGAGTAACAGACTCATGTTCAATGACTCTATCTTATAGTGAATCAACATTACATACATTTTATGTGGTTCTCTGCCTTTATGCAGTGGGAAGTTGTTTTTTCCTGCTTATCTAAAAAACACTGCGGATTGGCCATACCTTCTATTTCCATCTGCTTGAATTGACCTCTTGGAAAGAGGGTTATTCGCCACTCCTCTCTCCTTGAACAGTGAGAACTGACTGTCTCTCAGTTCTCCATCGAAGAGAACAAGATCTATGAGTTGTTGTTGTTTTCTCTCAATCGGACTCATTTTGCAATCGGAAATTGGAGAGTGCTGACAAATTTGTGTAACTTTTAAGTCCTGGATCAGCCTGGCCTGGCTGTGTCTTGGGCTTTATGTTTCAATTTGTTAGTACTGTGCCTCTTTCACTCTCCAATTGAGTCTCAATTTGGTTAATGAAGTTGTGATCCTCTACCTAATGAGAGTTTTGATACACAAATCAGCCTCTATCAAACTCTATTTTAAAGATGAAGGGTGTATTTACCTGGGTTTTATTTTTATCAGTAGTTTCCAATCCTTTTCTACTTAGAGCTTTACCAAGATTAAAGATGCTGGCATGTAGAATAATAGCAGTGATAATCATTTATTTATTTACTGGTTAAGTACATTTATTAATGATTGATTTCTTTCAACTTGGTGTTACATGGTTTATATCTGTTACCTCACTTGATAATTATAAAATATGGTAAGCTGGATACCAGTGTTATTCTCATCTCACAGATGACAAATCTGAGATGCATGGATATAGCCCCTTGCAAGAGCGAGAAATTTAGCCTATGTGTGACTCCGAGGGCTAACATTCAAACCATTACCCTGAAATCTATGTCCCTTCTTTCATGCTTTGTACCAGGGCCAGTGTCTTCCACAGCTTTCTAACCCCTCAATTCTCCTCCAAGTGAAGTAGAGTATTAAGCATGATGAGCATAGAGAAGCATTATATATAACTTGTTGGAAACTTCTAGTCTCCATGCATAGTTGTGTCTATAGCTCCAAGAATATTTGTAGAGGCTATAAAATATTCAGCTTAAAATCTCAACCTTTGTTCTAGTATAGACTAACATTCCAGAAGGTTTATATCTTACTCTTCTTCCATATGTTGTAAAATGGCTTGCATTATTTAAAGTCAGTAACTTGGACAGCATGTTTTACAACTTCTAACATTTTGCATTAATTAAAGCTAGGCTTACCTTTTACTATTCAAGTAGACTTCTGGTAAAAAAAAAAAAAAGATACCTAAGGTAATCGACACAGCTAAAAATTTGTTACAAAGTTAGACATGAGTTTGTAGATATCCATATACAGCAGAGGCAAAAGAATAGTATCCCCACTTTATAGGATGGGCCAGAAGTGCTAGAAAGTGGACTGAGGTTTAAACTGAAAAAACATTTCTGAAGTTCTATGGAAGAAGTTCCACACATGGAAAATCAAACCAAAAGAACATGGCTACCATGTAAATCCAAGTAGTTATTTAGCACTCAGGCTGATGGACTCTTATTTGGCATTAAGAATTCGGTCATTACTGAATGTGAATTCTGCCCTCAGGAAGGCAGGGTAGTGGTGAGTGTGAAATACAAAATCAAACCAATGTGTTGTTGAACATTTTGCAATGTTTGAGGCAGTATGTATGGAAAAGGGAATGGAGGAAACTTTCTGAACTCAAAGCTTTGAGCAACAATGAAAGAGATGGAGAGTGCTTGTGGACTGAAGGAATGTAGCTGTACTTGAAAGTTAGAACAGGCCCTTAGATAGCAGTGGCCCACAAATGGAAGCTCAGGGATGGAGGAGCTGGGATAATGCAGGGAACACAGATGAACAGTCTCTAGTTCATCTGTTTTGGGGAGTCATTGAGGCTAGTAATAAAGTGGGGAGCTGTGACAAGATCTACATGGTTAGTATGAAACATTTCACTTGTATGGCTTTGAGGATTCTGAAGGTGTTAGAAGACAAAACAAAGATACGACTTGAACAGACCTAGATTAAGAGCTTCTTGTCAGGGCTATTTCTGAGGGAGAATATAGGAGCAAGATGAATCCGGAAGTGCCAGCGATGAACAAATAAGCTGTGGTGTAGACTTCATATAAGTCAGCACAGATCTAGCTCTTCTTTTTTCAGAGGTGAAAGAGAAAGCAGATTTTTCTTCCATTCAGCCAAACCAAACAGTAATAAAATTGGCCAGCGTGAATACAGAAATAAATCATCCCAAACATGATTAATGTGTACATGTAAGAGGGCTTTTGAGGGCGGGTCCAAAGTATATTTTTCCACTATCACATAAACTCTGTAACATTTCCATAATTTAGGAATCTTAGAATAAGAAAAAAAAATCCAACTCTAAATTTTGACTCATATAAGGAGCAGTCATTACAGATGTATTTGGTAAGAAACAAAACAAGTCATCTGGAAATGAAAAGAGACATGTGTATAAATTAAAATAGAATTTAAATCTGCTTGTAATAATAATAATAATAATATACTCTCAATAGATTACTTTTAATACAAGGACAGGTTTTGGGGCTTCTCAAAGGTCCATAAGTATAAATAGGCCTCTCGCTGGAAAGCTGCTAAGATATTTGAAAATTTATTCACCAAAAGAAGGCCAGATTGTAAAGTTAAATTTCCCTTTGCTTTTCTCTCACTTATTTCTGTTCTTTCTTCTCTCACAGCTATTCCCGGCCAGTTTCTCTCTCCCCCATGGTAGGTTTGTTTCCTCATTACCTTGTCCTTGTGTCACACACCTTGGCTGATTTCCTTTCTCCTTTCTGTCTTCAAGAGCACATTTGAACCCTTGACGTCTTTCTCTGAAGAGACTTCTTGCCCGGGCAAATGCCAATGGGTGAGTAAGCTCCTAGTGTGTGAAGGTGGGCCCATTTGGCCCATCGATGGGCCCATTTGGGGGGCCTCTTGGGTGTTGTGTGTTTTCATGTTCAATGTCCAGACTTCTTTTGCCTGAGTGGGAATGTGCTCCGATGCTAGTCTTTAATAACATGGAGGAGTGTGGGCTGTGGAAGTCCAGCCTTCTCTCGGGGCCAGGACAGCCCTGTTGGAGATAAACTGGAGTCAAGTTGGAGCTTGTGCAGATCCGCTCTTTCCTCTACTACAACTTCCTCTCCTTTCAGAGGTCTCACAGAAGAACAGAAACAGACATCACCACATATAAATCTGTGTCCAAGGGTCTGTGTCTAGGTTTCCTGATGTATTTTCTAGAATTACTTACATTTTATACATGTTTTCTGAAGACCCAGTAACCATACTCTACTGAGGGAAAGGAGCCCTGTTGTAGTGATTGTACAAGCAAGGTGCTTCAAACTCTGAAGAGGACTCCTTATTGTCTACACAGTATGCAAGTTGTCCTCAGAAGTGTAGGCTAACTGCTGTCTTCAACTCTGAAGTACTGCATTCCTCTACTGCAAAATGAACACCACTGAAAAACTTCCTGGTGAGGTTGTTGTGAAGTTCGAATAAAATAATGAAATTACTAAGTGCTTAGTGTATACTTAATGCATAGTGATCATCCTCACTGAATCCATTGTGCAATGGCTGAAATAAATAACTTTAAGGACAAATTGGAGTGGAGCAGTTATAGTTTATCTGTCCATTGAAGTATGACTTGGAACAAGTGCTTTACCTTTTACAAATGCCTTATTTACTTGTCTAAAGAACGAAATTCCTCAAAATAGGGAAATACAGTATGATTTAGGCCAGCACATGGGATTATAAGCAGCAAATATGTAACAAAGTATAGATTAATTGGGTATGAAGATTCAAGTCTTGAAATTAATGATTCAAATAAATATAGTATTTATTAATAGCAAATCTCAGCAAACATTGTATGTGAACATTTGATAGAGTCGAGAGCCACTCATTAGGTGTTTAGTACAGTGAGTCTAGTTTTTACTGTGTTTCCACCTAATGGCAAATGGTTAGCTTTATGAATAGGGACATTAATGAGACTAAGTTTACTCATTTGATCTCAGTGTGGGTCAATGAACTTTGCTGTTTTATAATCACAGATTGGAGTCCTAATTTGTGGTCATTATGTGGATTTGTAATGTTCAAAATGAGAACATTAATGAAATTGGTCAGTATGAACACACTATTAAAAGTCAGTGTGTTTTTGTGTGTGTGTGTATGTTTGTGTGTGTGTGTGTAATAACTCACTGATACAATGATTAGGGTATTAGTATACTTATGGAATGCACTAGTGTCCAAGAGGAGATGCTCACAGTGTATATATAGCTAAAGTGTGAAAAGACTCAATTTCTGAAGGGAAAGATAGTCTGGTTTCTATTTTATCTCCTCTAAGGTCTTAATTCTAGATTTCTAAAATAAGAATGATAATATTGCATCTGCATATATTAAATCATATCATTTGTTTAAAGAGTAAAGAGGAGGAAACCCTTTGGGCTCTTTATAAGAAAGCAACAATACTAAGCTAAGTGGTCCAATTATATTTGTGATTGTCTTCATGCAATCCTTAAATACAGATTAACTGTAAAAACCTGGAAAGTATATTTCACTCTGGGATAGAAAATCACAGAGAAAATCATAGTTGATTTAAGAGTTGCTGAATTTATATATATATATATATATATATATATATTCATGGCAAGGAATTCCTTGGTGTATAAATAGGAAGAAATAGCAGGCTGGAAAGGGCTGTTCTGGCACTATCATCCTTGATGTTTTTATTATTCTTTCACATATATCAAGTGTCACCTTTCACATTCCACTCATTAGGTTTCTCTTCTATAAAATATTTCATTTTTCCAGCCTGCCTCTTTCTGATTAAATTAGTCCTTGATCTTTATTACTTGACTCCTCTATTTCCTATTTGGGAATAACATTGATTGCTCTTTCTGTGTTCTAAAAGTTTTCACACCAAAATATCCCATGTGTGAGTAATGAGGAGGTCATCTTTGCTTTTAGAAATGCCCCAATGTTGACCTTTTCTATTGGATTTCTTCAGTGCCTGTCTTTACCTCTCAAAGAATACTTAGACTGGGAGATATCTGGAATTTCTTTTTCTAGATTGATGAAAATACATCCTACAATATTAATTAATGTTACCATGAAGAAGTAATTTAAAATTTTAGGGAAGATCATTTAATGAAATCATAGTATGCCAAAGTAAGAAACATTAAACATTAAAAGGCAAGTTACCAAAACATTCTTAAGCAGTATATCTATTGTATGGCTATAAATGGACCACTGAGCAGAACTTCCACTAAAAACCTTTACTATTTAACCACCTCTTGCTTACCTAATTCATATAAATATTCATCTTGTGATGTGACTTGTTCAATTGATGATCATATATCAGTTGTATAGTACAATTGATTTCATTGCGACATATTTATATACACATACCACACACTTCCCTTATGTTCAGCCCTCATTACTTTCTCTTTTCTCTGTTTCCATGTCCCCTCTCTCCTTCTTATATTCCTTTCTACTCCCTGCCTGCTGTGATGAACATAGGTATCTGTATTGCATGCTGATTTTGATTTCTTTGCTTATATAGCAGAAGTATAGCTAGGACACACGGATGGTTCTATTTTTAGATTTTTGAGGAATCTCCATACTCCTTTCCAGAGGACCTGGATTTATTTACATCCCTACCAGCAATGAATAAATGTTGTTCATCCTCCTGAAACTACAAGTTTTATCCATGTGTCCATTTGTTAACTTGATTTTTTGTTTTGTTTTTTTAATGTCTAATTTCTTGACTTCTTTGTGCATTCTAGCTATAAATCCCTGGTCAGATGAATAGCTGGTAGAGCTTTTCTCTCATTCGGTAGGCTACCTTGTCTTTCTGTTAATTGTGTCCTTTGCTGTGTAGAATTTTTAATTTGGTGTCATCTCATTTGTCAGTTCTTGCTACCGGAGAAATCTGGAATTTTAGTTCTCCTAAATGCAATGGGTACAAACAAGGCCATAAACAACAAATAGTTTATTGAGCTTTCATACTTTAACAAATATTTTTTTTCTTATGAAATGCAGAGAAATATAAAAGGAAATATAAAAGGAATTTGGGAAATGAAACACTTTAATATTTCTCTTAAGTGGAAGAGCTCCCAATTAAGAAAATATATGAAGAAACTGACAATTTATGTGCTAGAATTTCTCTTATATGTTTTCTTTTTAAATTGTGTACATCATTCTGCTCTCTGTCACTATAACATCTACCCGAGACAAGTAAAATTGTAAAGAGAAAAGGTTTGTTGTTGGCTTACAATCTTGGAGATTTCCATCCTTAATCTATTGACTCCATTGCTTTGGTTCTATGATAAGGCCTTACTATTTCTATAAGGCACTAATATTCCTAGTGGAAGTGCATGGAACAGTAAAACTGCTTACAGCATGTCTGGGAAGCAAAAGACAGAAAGAAGAAGGACTTAGGGTTCCACACTTCCCTTTGAGGTCCCACCCCACTCCCATGATCTAAGGACACCCCACTAGGTTCCATCTCCTACAGTTTCTACCACCTTCCAGCAGCATGAGTAAGTGATCAAGCCTTAAACCATGGGCCTTTAGGATAAACAAACTACAACAGTAACTACTGTCCTGGAGCCTATGAGAACATAGGTGAAGCTTAAATCGAAATAGCTGCCATTTTCAGATACTTGTGCTTCTGTTGGGTGTGACCACTGTCCTAGAAGACTGATAATTTTTGAAAGATAAAGATAATGGCTTTCTCTACTGCTGCATCTTTGGAAAGTCAAGTGTCCAGTAGGACAAGAAATGACTTTATCCATCATTCTCATTGTTTCAGAAAGTCCAGTGAATGATGAAAAACCCTAGTAAAATACATCACAAAGGGGAAAACAAAGTATTTTTGCCAGTCTCCTTTTGATTATATTTATTACCAACACAAAGTTTTTTTAAAAAAATATTTAGAGATACACACTTACTGTCTTAGCTTAGAAGTTTTTCACTGGAGGCAGCAGCAACCACAACTGCCAAGTCGCTGGAGGAAATGGCTTCTCAAATAGGAGGAATGTTATTAATTCCCAAGATAGAAGTGTGGTGAATTCAATGGAATTACTTTGTAAATTTGACTTGGTAATGAACCACCAAGGCGGGGAAAGTGGCAGAAATTTCCCTAAACCAATACCTAACGCTGGATACCCTAAACGCCTTTGACCCTGCTATGCAACATTTCAAGTCTCTGCTGGAAATATCATTAGTCAATTATATCATTGGACTTGACAATGACAGTCACAATGAGTGAGTCTTGAAAATATGCTTAGAATGCAAGTCTAGGGAAAACGCTCCTTAGAGAGGTTAAGGAATAAAGACCTTTCGTGTTTTGTTTGGAGAGATTACACTTTAATGAGACACAAAGACCACGAATTCTACCTTATATTCATATTTTCCCAGACCAAACTCCATTGGTCTTCTGGAATATCCAAGAAAGGGGACTTCATGTTCATAATAAGACCTAAAATGGAGGTAACCTTGAACAGGAAAGGAACCAATAGAAAAGACAGATGAGAGAGGCATATGACTCTAAACCAATGGGACTCCAGAACAAAGAACAGAAGTGGGGCAGAGCCCATGAGTGAGTGTCTGTTTCAGGAACGTTAGTGTTGTGAGCTTACACAATTTAGAAGAGAATGTCTAAGGGAGTGTTTTCTTAAATACAAATGTGTGCTTGGGCTTGCTTGCTTTTGCCTGTGATCCTGGTTACTTAGGAGGAAGAGATTGGAAGGATCATGGTTTTAGGTTAACCTGGGCAAAACGTTTGCACGACTCTCCTTGTCAGCCAATAAAAGCTAGGTGTGGTGGCATGTGTGGGTCATTCCAGCCATGCTCAAATTGTAAATAGGAGGATCATAATATATGCTGTCCTAAGCATAAATGTGAGGCCCTATCTCAAAAATCACCAAAGCAAAAAGGGCAAGGGGCATGATTCAAGTGATAAAGCACCTGTCTAGCAAGTTCATAGCACTGGATGCACGTATGTGTGTACACACACACACACACACACACACACACACACACCAGGTTTTACATCTAAAACACACAATTATAATTGACGTTTTCTGATATGAAAATGAAATAAATGATTTATGGACTATAGGTTACTATAGTTGGCAAAGTCAGGTTATCTATCTATCATCTATCTATCTATCTATCTATCTATCTATCTATCTATCTATCTATCTATCTATCTATCTACCATTTCCCCATTTTTTATGAATTAAAGGGACTATTCCCTTACTCTTCACTTGATCATCTACTACCAAACAAAACTCAACATCATCTAGTGTTCCCCAAGGGCCATTTGGTGCTATTCGCCTTCTTTGTAGTGCTAGAAAAGGAAACCATTTCCTTTTTTTTTTTTTTTTTTTGAACTCTGTGCCTGAGCACCATCCCTCAGCTCTTCAGCTCCAGGCTAGTGTTGTACCACTTGAGCCACAGCACCACTTCTGGTTTTCTGGTGGTTTATTGGAGGTAAGAGTTTCACAGCTTTTCCTGCCCAGGCTGGCTTTGAACTGCGATCCTCAGATCTCAATCTCTTGAGTAGCTAGGATGACAAGCGTGAGCCACTGGTGCCTGGCACTTCCTTTGTCTTAATAGAGAAACAAATAAAGAAGAACAAGCCCTCCAGTATGGATCATGCTTTGGGTGATAACAGGTCAGAGGTCCTGATCTGTTGGCTGGTTAGAAATACTCATTTCCTTGTCATCAGTTCAAAAGGAGAGTTGCATCAGAGGAGTCAGCGACAGACAGGGAGGCAAGAAAAGAAGGTGATTGGGGAGCATGGTGTGAAGAATTTCATTTCTACAACAGCCAACACTGGGAAGGGGAGCACTGTCCAAAAGCAAGCTAGGCAGACCTTGATGAAGATGGGGGGTGGGATTACTCTCAGAGGATGTGCACATCACTGCCAATTTATACTCTTCAAGCATTTCAAGAGGAGAGGCTATTTGAGCTCAAAGGCTCAGGCCACGCTTGTTTGGTGTCTTGCCCTTTTAGCAGTGAGGGGCTGCCATTTGTGCAGTCAGGACATTGGGAAAATGAAAGTTCCTTTTCTATTGGGCTGTTTTATATGTGGCCGCTAAGGTAAACGGTTTAATAAGCAATCCCAGGTCATTTGTGAGGGCTGTTTCTTTTTTATAGGTATGTAATTGTGCTCAGCTCTGGGAGAAGGACAAAGCCTATGCAGAAGGTTTCCAAATGAGTTTTATTGCTTCATTAAAGTTTTTACAATGTTTTCCTTTAGCACTGCTAACTGGATGAAACAGAGGGAAAAGCTGCCCTCAAGGAAGGATCTAGACACTTCCGTAGGTGTGGAGTTTTTGCTGTCCAATTTTTATTTAAAAGCTAAAGCGTCTTAATGTTCATGTGCATTGCTTGATACCTTTCAGCCAAGAAGTTATTTTGCCCTGGATTAAAACAACAATAGACAAGTAAACTTTCTGGATTTTCAGTTCTCAAACCCAATGGTTTTTCTAATAACAAAGGATGGCATTTTCTCTTGAATGTGCTTGGTGCTTGTCTATTTTTCTTTAACCTTTGTCCTTCATTTTCCATACTAAACCCTATTGGCAGCAGTTAAGAGACTTGTGGATATTTACTGGTAGACGGAGTTTTCCTCTTTGCATATTTCTACTAGTCTTGTGCAATCTTTTTTTTAAATGATTTATTAGAAGATGTTCTGAACATTTTTTTAATCTAAATTATAGGCTATTTTGTCCCTCGTTTCACTTCAGCAATGAGCCGTGGTAGACTTACTGCAGGTTGATGCAGGTTGGTGAACTGGAAGCTCTGCTCTGAAATGCGGGTCCCAGTGCTTTCTTTCATGTTATGTTTACTGTTTCCGTCTTCTTCCATGTGAAGCACCCATTTAAAACACCAAGAGAGGCCTCAGAGTCCCAGAATCGGCCCATAGTCCAAGGATCACTGGGACAACTGCAAAGGTTTTCTCCTGCAGTACTAACACACCCGGCTAATATGAACATGCACACAACACACACAGGCCTATGCAGACAAACTAAATAGCACATGATATGGATGGAATTGTAAAGCTCATGTGTTGGAAATTTAATCTTCAAACTTGTGGTGGGTGAATAGCAGGCCTCTGGGTTAGATGAGATCCTAGGCTGGGTCCATCCTCTCCTCCATGATGGGATTAGAAGAATAGGAAGAGCTTTTCCAGATGACTCCTCCTGCTCTCTCATCACCATCACGCACCAGAAAGGCCTTCCCGCATGCTGCCATCGTGGTCTTGGACTTTCTTAGTCTCCGGAACTGTGAGAAATAAATCTCTGTGCTTTAGCCATTAGCCAGTCTATAATATTCCATGATATCAACCTAAACTGGACTGCCACAGGTGTAGAAGGGGCAGTCCCAGTCCCCATGAACACACACAGGCATCTGCCCCAGGATTGGCACCGTGACAAGGAAGAAGATGACAGCCACCGTCACCTGTGTCACCAGGAGAGCCGTGACCGTGGAGCCCTGTGGGTCAGCCACCGAGCAGCAGCTGGTTGTCGCTTTGGGCACAACCTTTTCATGGACATCGGATCTGTTCTGACCTGAATATGCAACTTCTGTACCGTACCTGCAGATGATGAGAAGCCAGGACAGGTACCCACCCCTCCCGTGCTGGGTACTGGTTACTATCTGCTTACTTCTCACGATAAACCTTAAGCTAGGCTTTTGTATGATGAGGACACCCAGGCACAGGATTCCAGCTATAACATCCCCACACTTTGCCCTCAAGTGCTCTGAGGGTGGGCGCGGTGAGACCATCTAGGAAACTTGCCTTCTCTTTCTGTGTCCTCTCAGATCTCTGGCACAGGACTGGCAGGGCTTGCAAAGTGACCCCTACTCTCCAGGGGTACCCCAGTACTAGTACTGAATACCCATAGGGCCATGGGAGTGAATTGGTTTCTAGGTTGTTGGGATAAAATTAAGCAAAGGGAGCTGCACACATGACAGTGAAACTCCTTGTAGACAATATTCTTTCAACATGTGCAAAGCTTCTCAATGTGGGAAGGGCTGGGGTTAAAAAGTAAGAGTAAGGTTTCACAAGGCTCCTGGCACCTGTCTGTAGGGGGTCAGATGGAGAAGGTGTGGCTGGCTGTGGAGTGTTGCGACTCACTTTATGGGCATGAAAACACACTCTCATTTGAACATATACTCATGGTCACTTTGTGAGGTATTATGTTACAATTCATTCACAAAGCAAAGCACAAGAGGGCAAATAAGAATAATATCTAACCTGAATTTATCACTGAAGAGTTTGCCACTGAATTCCACACAGCCTCACCTAATCTTTTTGTTTTGTTTTGTTTTGTTTTTTTGGTCGGGGGCTTGAACTCTGGGCCTGAGTGCTGTCCCTGAGCCCTTCAGCTCAAGGCGAGCGCTCTACCACTTGAGCCACACTGCCACATTGGTTTTCTATAGTTAACTGGAGATAGGCATCTCAGGACTTTCCTGCCTGGGCTGGTTCTGAACTGTGATCCTCAGATCTCAGACTCCTGAGGAGCTAGGGTTACAGGTGAGAGCCACCAGCGCCTGACTTCACCTAATCTTGTTTATAGACAAAGAAGTTGGATTTTTACCAAGATTAGATAGCTTTCTTAAAGTCATAAATGTAAAAGGGCAGGGCAGGATTTGAAATCAAGCTTGCTCCATAAGTACTGAGTACTCATGTATCTTACCACGTATGTGGGGTGGTAAGAGGAGAAGTGTGTAGAACAGAAAATAGACAAATACTACGGAGAACTTCTGTGTACTTTGAACTTTAAGCAAAGGATACAAAGGTGCAGAAAAGCCCAGGTTGCCATTGGAAATGTCCGTCACAGTTTTATTTTTAATTCTTTAATTTCCCATCTATGTCTGGTTCAGTGCTTCCCTCTTGATTTGCTTTCACATCAGCTGATTTGATGAATTTTCTTCCCAGTTTGAGTGGCAGTGGGCTTGAGAGTGCCCACAGTAGAAACAGAATAAATAGAAAAAGGTGGATAACATGTTTTTTGTTTTTTTAAAGCAAAAACTCATGGAGAGGGTGGAGTGGAGCGGGTATTGAGAAAGACAATGGCTTTCGGTATTTTTCAGTCCCACCATAATCTGGGTAACTGAAAAGATATTGCTATGAACGAGTCGCGATTATGAAATTCTACCAGTGGTTGTTATATACAGTGTACTAACGAAACACTGGTGTTGCTAAAATGATTATTGCAGCTGTGAGAAGAGGAGATGATCAGGCCTACTCTGGGTCATTGCTGTAATTTGTTTTGTAGAGGAGGTGGGGTTCGTGTGGAATCTCGTTAGCGTATGGTGTTTAGAACTTGCCTCATAGCCATGGAGAATAGTCAGCCTAGCCATAGGTCAACAGGGGAATGAAATCCAGAGTTTACCCATTTCTGTGTGCTGTCTCCACCAGAGGAGTCACCATGACTGACCTATGACCGACCACCTGTATTCCTGAGAAAAGACGGATCAATGTTTTACACCCCGCTCTCCTTCCCGGGCCGACACCACACCCGTGTTTGGTCTAAGTATGCTTAGTCAGGGAATAGATAAATTGGGAGTCATAAGTCATATTACCAATGTGATAGGGGATGTGATAAATACGTACCGAGTACTCAATAATTCTTCACAGCCAGCCATTCAAAAGAAGAGGGAAGGTCATTAAGGGGAGAGATGAGCCAAGAGGAAAGGTGGGAAAGAGCTCTGCTGCCCCCAGGAGCCAACACAACTTCCTATAAAACTCAGTCCCTACCTCCCGAGAAAAGCCAGGACATGAAGCTCACAGGGCAAGCGGAGAACTTTGTGATGACTGCTCGGGCGGAAGATTAGACGTTTGGAATGATTTAGAGATGAGAGAATGGGGAATGAATGCAGAGCGCATGGGCTCTGTTGGGTTCGCAAACACCACGACACCACAGGTTACGTGGCTTATTGTACATGTGAGGGCAGAGGTAGGAGCAGATATTAAGGTCTGGCGTCTCTTTGCTATATTCACGTATATTCTGATGATGATCCTGATTTCTGATAAAGCAGGAAATTTTAATATCACTAGATATTTTCCCAGCCTCAGTTCTAGAAGAAGATTTTTCCATTTCCCAGTTACTTGCAGTGCAGAAGCCACTCTGCTTTAGAATTCAAGTATGACCACTGGATTCGGTTTGCTCAGTGCTGCTGTTGTCCTTGTTATTAGATCTCCTCAGCTGGATAGGGCTGGGAAACTATACTCTCTCTCTTTTCCTTTCTCTCCCTTTCTCTGTCCTATTTTTCCATCCATCTATGAAAAGTCTGAGTTTGTATTAATGCCTCCAGTTCCAACCCAGCGCCAATTGGACATCCTAACCCTCCTTTTCCATATTTATAACTCTTTCTGGAACAGTGAGTATCTCAAGACTCACCGTTTTTAATTCACTGATTCATTGTTCAGAGTTAGAACTCAAAAGAATTACTTTCAGAACTTCTAGCCCTCACCATACTGGAGAGAAATCCCTACTAATTAGACCCTCATATTAGTCACTGTAATTTTTTTTAATTGTGAGAATACCATACAGAGGGGTTACAATTACATGGGCAAGGTCATGGGTGCATTTCTTATCAAGCATTGTTGCCTTCTCCTTTGTTTCCCCTTCCCATCCCTTCCCATCTCCCCTCCTCCTCCCCACCACACCAAAGTTGTAAAGTTAATTTTTCAACATAACGCCTTGTACATCTCATTGTTGCAGTGGGTTCACCTATATCCCTATTTAAACAATTTGTTTTTTCCCTCCCCCTCAACGAATTATACCAATATCAAATATTCACTATAATTTTCTAAATTATATTTTTTTATTATCTTTCAGTAGGTGTACAATGGAGTTACTGTGCAACAAATCAGTCTATAAGTACAATGCACTTGATGGATCAATGTTCATCCCTTTCCTCATTTCCCGCATCCCTCCCAGACCAACTACTCCTTTCATTTTTAATTTCACAGCATATGCATCCAATATTATTTAATCACTGTTTTTAAGGGGGAAAGTTTATACAGTAAAATAAAGAATTACTACCCATAAATTCTCATGACTTTTGATAAAGTCATATCTATGCTGGTCCACCCCTCTGGAAAGACACTGACTGCTTCCTTCATGACAGACACTTCTCCTCGCCAATCAGTGTCTCCCTTCTTCATGTGAGCTGCCACAGTTCTGGGATTTCCATCATAGATGAGTTTTTCCTGCTGTAGAGTTGCACATGATGCACGATATACGCATTCCGGCTTGGCTTCTTAATCTCAGAGTAGCACCTGTGAGATTCGGATGTGCTCTACACATCAACAGTTCTTTTGCTGAGAAATAGCTCATTATATGGATATGCTCTGAAATTTGCTTATTTATCCTCCTGTTGATGGATATTTGGGATGTTTCCAGGTTTTGCTCTTGTGAATAAAGCTGGCACGAACATGCCTGCGTATATTATTATGTGGACATATGTTTTCATTTCTCACGAATACTCAAGAATGGACTCACTATGGCTTGGGTAGGTGTGTGTGTGTAATTTCATAACAAATTACAAACCTTTTGCCAAAGAGTGTTTGCATATCAGGTCTGTTTTTGACTCCATCTTAAGGTAATTTTTGTTTCATTCCTAGCATGAGGATTGATGGCCTCATCCATTGCATGGCTTTCTCTAGGCTGAGTGCCTAGCACTTAACGAGATTTCCAGCACTGGGTGGGTTTGCTGGCAACCAGGAACTTTCAATCTATCTGGATGAGAATAGTTAGTCTTCTAACTAGACTTTGGTGAAGAGGAAACAAGCCTGCATTTTTAATCTGTAAATTTTTAATTTAATTTAACTTAGTTTTAATCTGTAAAATTTTAACCTGTAAATTCCTGATTTACTACCCTCCCTACCCTCTCAGCAGGCAGGTATTCCATTTTTTTTCTTTTTTTGTCATGGGGCTTGAACTCTGGGCCTGGGCACTGTCCCTCAGCTCTTTAGCTCAAGTTGAGCGCTCTACCACTTGAGCCACAGCACCAATTGGAGATAAGAGTCTCACGGACTTTCCTGCCTGGGGCTGGCTTTGAACCACGATTCTCAGATCTCAGCCTCCTGAGTAGCTAGGATTATAGGTGTGAGCCCCTGGCGCCTGGAAGCTGGTCCCATTTTTAACACCTTTGTGAATTTGTTATGGTTCTATTGCCACTGCACTACCACGGACTTTGTGGTTTCAGAGCTCCTACTTTGAGGCGATGTAATGCTAAGAAGTGGCTGAGTAACCATGGACTCTCTGCTGGTTGATTTGATCTCTTTCATCTTTTGCTTATCTCCCAGAAGAGGAATTGGAGGATTCTTTCATGGCTGAACCTGGCTCTATTCATCAAGTCTGGACTTCATGAGCTCTGTGATTAACTAAGACTTGTCAGAAACAAAGGGATGAAGGTGTTTGAAATTCTGTTGTCTTCTGAAATACAGTAAAACAGCCTTACCCAAAGCAACTCTTGTATAATCCTGGGAATATGCATTCCTGTTCTCTATCTTGCTTGCTTTCGATACTCTTGGATTCTATTTCTTCCTAACAGTCCATTCTCTTCCCTCATCCCTATCTTTGAATGCAGCGTGCAGTTTTCTTATCAGATCTAGATACATTTTCTCCCTAGCAACTTATTTCCTTGAAATGCAGTTCTGCTCTTCCTTTCAGGTTTATGGATGTCACAGGGCATTAGCATCACATATTGCTCAGCTGTGTCTCTTTAAGTGCAGAAGACATTAAACCCTTGGTAACTACAGTGATTAAAATAGTTTATCATCAGTAGTTGTCCTGTATGACTCTTTGCTAGTGTGGCTGGGAAGATGAACTCTCATATTGTGAACAGGACTGTGATGTTGATCTAAATGAAGCAGGGCAAATGCACTTCCTCATGCATGCATCTGTTCACTGTAGGTAACAAAGCAAGCTCGGGATTACAGTGCAGATGCAGACAATACAGGGCAAGAAAAGCCTAATGACAGTAGCCAGGTACTTTTCTGTTGGCCAAATGAGAATGATTGTGGAACCCTGGTTCTCTTTGAAGAGGCAAACTGTTGTCACTACTGAGTTGGACTATACCACTTGTTTACTTCCTGAGACATTTTTCTCAGGGAAATCTGAGATCCCGTATTGAGGTTTTTAGCCTCACTCAAACTGACCTTTAGTCCCTCTTGCCTTCCCTGGACCCTGAGTGATAGATGAAGTCGTTCTTTGTTGGTAACTCAACTAGGAACAAGTATAAGTAGAGCTGTAAGCTGCAACATGTTATCTTCCACTTGAGCTTTTCAGTGATCATCCACCAAACATTTGGTGTCTACTTAGTACTGTGCTCAATAAACGTGGTAGGCATGGTGGAAAATGATGTATGAATAAGGAAAGACATAGATCCCTTCTTCCAAGGATGATCATTTAGAAGAGATGAGAACTTGAATCATGCCTGGGCATAATGACTGTAATCAAAGAGAGACAGTAATGGATTGTATAAGTAAAGAATAAACAGAAACTGGGAGAGAAGCGTGGTCTCCAGGCTTTTTGATTGTGCATCCCATTAATAAAATTTTTGCATGTCTATCTACAATATGCAAACTCACATAAATTACAGCTGTAAAAACTGGAAATGTTTATGATCATGTAAAGATGAAATATGTAGTATATTTGAAATGCTTTTAATTTTATTGAACACAAAACCTCTTTTTGCCCTGCTAAATTTTCTATTAATAATTTATTCTCTTAGTAAATGCGGCTTTCATGTCAGATATGGTTCAAATGTCATTGCTTTACATCTAAAATAGCTGAGTCAAAATTCTGGGAATGGAGGGATTGTCATTGTTTTGTTTATTAGAGCTGATAGTATTACTAGTATCTTTAATGTGCTGCACTTTGTAGGCAATGTTAGTAATATTGTGAATGGTAATTCAATTTAACATCTAGATAAGGATATGCAAATGTTGGTATAGTCGAAAAGATGTCACAATATGCTGAAAATGAATGAATGATGCAATAGAGACATGGGAATGCAGCAGAGGAGAACACTTCCCCTGTAGAACTCTAGACTTTTGAAGGCCTCATTCCACAATATCCACATCTGACCAAGGCCCATTGAAGGCCTTGGTGTTAGTTTGTATATGAACTGTGAACAGCCCTTCACTTATTTCTTAATTTTCAAGCTAACGATGAAGAGATGTTCAAACATGTACCTTCCTGTACGCTAGCAGACTCTTTGGGCTTTCTTATAGTAGGTGTAAAACACTTTATAGAATATTGAGGTAAAAACTCAGTTGAATTGAAGTCTTTCATATCTGAACTCATTAGAAGAAACTTTACATAGTGCTGCATTTTGAGTGGTGAGTGGGATTGGTAGCAAGGTTAGCATTTGAAAGAGAGAAAGTTGCATTTATATGCCAAGGATGCACAGTGGTGCTTGAGGAATAATGAAATGTTGATTATGTTGGAGCATTGAAAGAAAATCATGAGGAATTAGGTCTAGAAGAGGAAAGACATTAAATATATTATATAGGACAAGAATTTGAAACTTAATAGACTGATTTAGAGGCAATCTAATCTATCTATCTATCTGTAATTCCTCTCAATTAAAATATATATTAAATTGTATGTATTAACTATAAATATATTTTTCTCCCAGTTAAAGAATATATTCTTAAATATAAATACATATTCTTAAAACTATATATATTAAATATATATTCTTAAGAGACTATATAATCTTAAATATATTGTTAGGAAATTCTTAAAAAGAATATATGCATATATGTATTAAAGGTATATTCTTTAAAAGAATATTTTTAACTGGGAGAAATTTAATAAAGGGAAATAGTGTTTCCATTTTAACATCTCTATCTTCAAGAAAGTGTCCCTGTCCTAATCTACCTACCTTCTTTGTATATTTGTTACTGGTATAATGCCTGTCTGGTACCAGATAAAGGCTAGGCTGCATGATAAAAAGAATAGTTTAAGTGAGGGCTAGTGAAAATGTAAAGAATAACAGAGGTAATTGAAATAAAGACAAAATTGAGGGGACTTAAAATGGTGAGTTAAACAGTCTACACTTTCTTGAACTTCCGTGAACCCCAAACAGATTCATCAGGTTTGTGACTGGGCACGAGGAGGAGAGCCAGGAAAAGCAAAGGAAGGAAACAGTGAGCAGCAGATGGAAGCCAGGTGAAATATGAACTCTGAACTTCCAAAGGAAGTGACAAACTCGAACTTAGAACACTGAGCAAAATTGTACTGGAGGAGAGAATTTGTTGTAGTGGTAAAATCAACAGAATGGGTTCTGGTGCCTCATGTTTGTTATCCTAGCTACTCAGGAGGCTGAGATGTGAAGATTGCAGTTTGAAACTAGCCCTGGGGCTAGGAAGGTGGCTCAGTGGTAGAATGCTTGCCTTGCATGCATGAGGCCCTAGGTTCGATTCCTCAGCACCACATAAGCAGAAAAAGCCAGAAGTGGCGCTGTGGCTCAAGTGGTAGAGCACTAGCCCTGAGCTGAAGAGCTGAGAGACAGTACCCAGGCCCAGAGTTGAGGCCCCACAACCGACAAAAAAGAAAGAAAGAAAGAAAGAAAGAAAGAAAGGAAGGAAGGAAGGAAGGAAGGAAGGAAGGAAGAAAGAAAGAAAGAAAGAAAGAAAGAAAGAAAGAAAGAAAGAAAGAAAGAAAGAAAGAAAGAAAGAAAGAAAAGAAAAGAAAGAAAGAAAGAGAAGCTAGCCCTGGAAGGAAAGTCCATGAGACTCTTATCTCCATTTAACCACCAGAAAACCAGAAGTGGAACTGTGACTCAAAGTGGTAAAGTGCTAGCCTTGAGCAAAAACGCTCAGGGACAGTGCCCAGGCTCTGAATTCAAGCCTCACAACCAACCAAAAAAAAAAAAAAAAAGAAGACTGAAGCCTCGACAGGTGTGCCCTAGCAGACATGTCCCACAAATAAAATCTAAGACAAGAGATTTACACATAGAAGTGTCCAGACTCCAGACCCTCTCTGTATCTGAATCCATATCAGTATCTTGTCTGTATCTATATCTATTCTATGTATGTCTACAGGATATATATGTGCATGTATGTATGCATATACAAATACATATATATGTGTAAATATACATATATATGTATGTATAAATAAATAAATATATTTCTCCACTGCCTAAGCCAACATGCCTTGGCTTCAGATTAACCAACAGAATATACTTGGGGAGAGCAGGGGAGAGAAGCAATGGGAGCTAGCTACAAAGCTAAAGACTGAAACCTCCAAGACACTAAGTTCACAGAGCCTCAAGTAAGGATTCTGGTTGGAGCAGTAAAACTAGATCTGCAACACACCCTGAATTCTGTTAAGAGGAAAGATGTAACGTCGTTTATGCTGATTTGGAGAATTAAGAGGATATCGCAATGGTGGCCAATTAGAGTCCTACCCTGTCCAGCCAGTGCAAACTGAATTGTCTTGACCATTTTGTATATTTCCATAGGGTCAAAAGATTGAATAGCAGCCACTATTTTTTAGTGTATTTCCTATGATAACTATCACAGGGGACGCCATCCGTCCTGGGGGTCCTGTGCTCACTGACCAAGAACTCATTGCAGGTCTTACTACAAGTAGAAACTGCCTTCAGTCTAACTCAGCAGTGATGGCAAGGCAGGCCTCAGCCCTTAATAGACTCCATCACTCTACCAGCTTACAAAGACAGAAAGGAAAAACAAACAAAAACTGCCTTCTAATAGGGAGGTTTATAGCCCGAGTGCCTGTTTTTATAAACCTCAAGGCCTTAGGAAAACAAGGACCAGAAAACCCCAACATTAGTAAGTGGAAAGAAATAATTAAGATCAAGTCAGAAATCAATGAAATAGAATTTAAAAAACAACAAACAACTGCCCAATAAGTAAGTGGGCGAAAGACTTAAAGAGAAGCTTCTCTGAAGAAGAAAGAAGGATGGCCAATAGACACATGAAGAAATGTTCAACATCCCTAGCCATAAAAGAAATGCAAATCAAAACAACATTGAGATATCACCTCACTCCAGTTAGAACAGCAAAAATCAAGAACTCTAACAACAACAGATGCTGGAGGGGATGTGGACAGAAAGGAACCTTACTTCATTGTTGGTGGGAATGTAAACTTGTTCAACCACTTTGGAAAGCAGTATGGAGGTTCCTCAAAAGACTCCACATAGAGCTCCCCAATGACCCAGCAATCCCACTTTTGGGCATTTACCCAAGTGATCACAAACAAGGCCACACTAAAGCTACCAGCACAACTATGTTTATTGCAGCATTATTTACCATAGCTAAGACATGGAAACAACCCAGATGCCCCTCAGTAGATGAATGGATCAAGAAGATGTGGTATATATACACAATGGAATTCTATGCCTCCATCAGAAAGAATGACATTTCCCCATTTGTTAGGAAATGGAAAGGCTTGGAAAAAATTATATTAAGTGAAGTAAGCCAGGCCCAAAGAAACATAGGTCCCATGGTTTCCCTTATTTGCAATATCTAGTATAGGTATGAGTCAAGCGGAAAAAGTCAGATAATGTGATGTTAGGAAAACGAAACCTCAAATATGTATTTTAATGTTTTTGTTTCTTTCATGCATGTATTTCTAACGCATTTATAAGATTATTTCTTTGTTGCTTTGTATGTCCCTCCCCCACATTGTAACCCCCGCTTTCACTATATTTGATGTCAGTATAACATGTGGAGGAGATGGGGACAAACAAGTCGTTTAAGGATTCAGGTGGACCTGTTGCAACAATGAGAAGTACAAAATGTCATGTCAAAACCAGCTTTACAATGTCGGTGGGGGGGGGAGTGGGGGGGTATGATTGGTTGGGAGGGAGGGGGGAGGCTGGGAAGGGAGGTGAAGGGTAAACAAAGGAGGAGGCTGCAATGCTTGGTAAGAAATGTATGCATTATCCTGCCCATGTAATTGTAACCCCTCTGTACAGTATGTTCTCAAATAAAATAAAATAAAATTTAAAAAAAAAAAAAAAAAGAATTTAAAAAACAACAATATGAAGAACCAATGAGACAAAGAACTGGTTCTTTGAATCGGTTAACAAAATTGATAAACTCTTAGCTTAACTAACCGCAAAAGGGAGTAGACCCAAAATTAGACTCACAATTAGAGAAGAAAAGGGGGACATTACATCAGATACCAATGAAATCTTCAGGATCATTAACAAATATTTTGAAAATCTATGTTCCAATGAGTTGGAATAGCTGAAACAAATGGATAAATTACTAGACACAGATGACTTTTCAAAATTGAACATAGTACATAAATAGTTTAAACAATAATGAACAATGAGATTAATGCAATAATAGACATGTAACAAAGGAAAAACAAGGATGAGAAACATACATGGCTGTGTACACACCAATGATTCTAAAGATTCTAATGATTCTAAACAGAAAGGGAGGACATTCCTAGATTCATTCTGTTAAGCCAGGTTTACCCCAGTATAATGAGATAAAAACACCACAATAGACCATTACAGACCAGTTTCCCAGATAAACATAGGTATAAAAATTCACAATGAAATACTTAAGAATTGAATTCAACACACATTAAAAATTATAAACCATGGTCAAGTTAATTTCATCCCAGGGATGAAAGAAGGATCATCAACATGTACAAATCAAGAGAGATAATTCAGCACATAAAAGAACAAGAACCAAACACTTGATCACCCCCTAGTTACAGAAAAGTCCTCTGACAAAAATTCAGCGTCCTTTTATGATAAAAGCTCAGAAGAAACTACCCTGGGATTGCATCTGCGTTTATTTGAATTAGGGAAGGAAGGGGAACCACAGAATGGTGAGACAAAGAACAAGGGGGGAACAGCGATACTCATGAGACAATGTGTTGGAAATGATCTGTACAACTTGGGGGGAAGTTGGAGGGAGGGAAAGTGGGAGAAAAGTGAGGAAAGTGCTAACACCTTTGACAAGAAATGTACTTATAGCTGAGCGTTGGTGGCTCACACCTGTCATCCTAGCTACTCAGGAGGCTGAGATATGAGGATCATGGTTCAAAGCCAGCCAGGGCAGGAAAGTCCGTGAGACTCTTATCTCCAATAAACAACTAGAAAACCGGAAGTGGTGCTGTGGCTCAAGCGGGAGAGTGCTCGCCCAGACCCTGAGTTCAAGCCCCACGACCAACAAAACAAAAAACAAAAAAGAAAAAGAAAAAAATAAATGTACTTATTACCTGACTTATGTATCTATAACCCCTTTATATATCACCTTGACAATAAAAAAAAAAGAAATGAGGTACAAACTGGGATTAGGGAGAAGCTTTCATGTCAGAATGTGACTGACTTTTTTTGTTTTTTGGTTTTGTTTTTGTCAGTCATGGGGCTTGAACTCTGGGCCTGGGCTAGTACTCTACCACTTGAGCCACAGCCTCACTTCCAGTTTTCTGGTGTTCAATTGGAGATAAGAGTCTCACAGACTTTCCTGCCCGGGCTGGCTTTGAACCTTGATCCTCAGATCTCAGCCTCCCAAGTAGCTAGGATTACAGGTGTGAGCCACTGGCATCTGGCAAGAACTAGTGAAAGCAAAAAAAAAAAAGTTTCACCATAACAACAGATATATATGATAAACCATAGGCAACATTGTTCTAAGTGGAAGAACACCTGAAAGAATTTTCTATTAAAAAAGAAACAAAGTAAGAATGTCCACTATTCTCTCCAGTTCAAAACAGTACTGCATTTGAATTTGTCAGGCAAAGCATAAAGGAAAGAGAAAGAAATAAAAACAAATACAAATGGCAGAAGAAAAGAAGTAGATGATCAGATTATTCTTATTGCAGGTGACATTATATAATATATATCTATATAGATATAGATATATAAACATTAGTGGTATTAGTGGTACTATGGACCTGGCACTCATTTGGCTTTCCTTGTTCTGGTTATCTACTACTTGAACCATACCTCCAGCCCTGCCTTTTGCTGAATCTCATGAACTTTTCTTCCCAGGCTGGCCTACAATCATGATTCTCCAAATTTCAGCCTACTGAATAGCAGTCATGAACCACAAGTGCCTGTGTAGATGATATGATCTTGATAATATAACCATACATTTTCAAGACCTCAAAGTCTTCACCAGAAACTTTTAGGCCTGAAAAAAAAATACCTTCAGAAATGTAGGAGGCTACACATTCAAAAACCAATGGCTTTCCTATTCATCAATAATGAGTGTTCTGGGAGTGAATTCAGGAGAACAATTCTTCTCACAAAAACAAACAAAAAAAAAAACCTAACCAAGAAGGTGAAAAATCTCTACGATGAAAAGTTAAGACACTAAAGAACAACATTGAAGAAAACAGAAGATGGTGAGATCTCCTCTGTTCATGTATTGGCAGATGTACTTGTGAAATAGCTACAATGCAAACTAACCAATGAATTTAATGTAAGACGTATCCATCCCTATAATATTCTGCACAGAAATATGAACAGAAAATCCAAACATTCACATGGAAATACAAAAGACTCCAAATACCTAAAACAATCCTGAGCAAAAAACAAAAAAGAACAATTCTGACCTCAAATTCGTGTATATATGTATTTCCTATTTAACCAGGAATAAGAAAAGAATGCCCAATCTCTAATTCAATACAGTTTTTGAATTTGTAGCCATTTATTCTTTATAAATAGGTAATTACACACACACACATACACATGCATATGCACACATTGCTATATAATAAGATTTAGGGAGCAAGGCAGTGTGAAAGAGTGAAGAAGACTGTTTAGATAATAACAAAATAATGCAACAAACCAGGGTTATAGAGAGACTTACAATCCCAGGTCTTGAGATACCAAGAAAGGAGAATCATTTGTTTAAATCCAGCTTCAACTAGAGTGAGACCTTGTCTCACCCACCAAGTCAGAACAAAACAAACCAATAACAACAACCCCAGAATCCACGTATCAGCCCATCACCATCACCAACAAAACCCATCACCATGTACAGAAGAGTGAAAAGAATTTCCTGAATGCACAATTACACAGGCAATGGAAGTCATTTGGGATGTTATGAGAGTATATTTAAAGCTACTGGATCAAGTGATTTGAGCAATACAGACAAATCAATTCTACTAAACCTGTAGTCTCTTTTTTGTCTTACAGAATTGCTCAGTCAAATGGAACTCACAGGGTGTTTTCTGGCTCTAAAAGAAAATGAAGATCCAAGATTTTAAAAATTTGTAATTAGTGAAGCTTTCAGAATTCACTCTCTCTCTGTCTGTCTGTCTGTCTGTCTGTCTGTCTCTCTCTCTCCCTCTCTCTCTCTCTCTTTCTCTCTCCCTCTCTCCAAGATCAGGGATCAAGAAGGAGGATCAAAGGAGGATATTCTTAGTAGAGGATCGCAAAGGCTCAAGAGCTGCTTGCCTCTGATCATATAAAATGATGCTTATTGAAATGAAGTCCAAGAAATGGAAAGAAGAAGGCCTTGGCTATTTTGCTTTTTTTCCCCTCTCCTTTATCACTGTTTTTGATTTCCGTGCCTTTTGTTTGTTAATGTGTCTGTGATGGGGAGGGTAAAGGGGAGCAGAGAAGGTGAACTAATTCAGTAGTGATTCTCACCAGATACCATATTGAAAATGAAGTATACAACTTGTGGAAGAGGGGGGCTGGGAGAGAAAAACTGGGAGAAAACAAGGGGTGACATTGTTCAAAAGCAAATGTTCTCATTACCTGACATATGTAACTATAACCCCTCTCTACATCACCTTCACAATAACAATAAAAAAATTAAAAATAGTGGAATAACAGGGATCAAGAAGCAATTGGAGGCAGTGAGGAAAACAGTTCTGGAAAACTGGTAACAATGTTATACTAAGTAGAAGGAAAAAAATAGTAATGGTTGAATATGTATTTTTAAAGTCCAAGGAGAGTGACCTGGATTGTATCCTTTTGTTCAGCTGTGTTTGAAACTTGGGCAGTTGTATGGAATACTCATGAAGAAAACGATCTTGTAAGACTCATTCATTATGATCGTAAAAGGAAGATTTTGGAAAATTTGGTGCACTTTGTTTTGGCTTTGGCCTGTTTTAAATTCTGTCCTATAGGAAACACTCATCAGTCTGTTAGGAAATCAGATTACAGACATCTTATGAACAAATAAAATGGACAGAGGATCAGACTTGGAGAAATGGTAATTGCTAACTTGGAAAGAGACTGGTCTGGCCCAAGTGACCAATAATTCAGAGGAAAAGAAAGAAATAATTTATATTCATTCAATTTGATATAGTAACTAACTGTAGATCTTAGAGGGGTTTGGACCAGCATTATGAGTATAGATTCCTCACAAATGTAGACAAAGGTAGGAAATTCAGTTAAAATGTGTCAAATGGATGGGGGAAGGCAATAATTATAAAAGGTAGTTCTTGCTCTATGGTCTTTTCTGACTGATGGATATTTAGCAATGATCATCAAGCAATTGATCAGTAAGATGGCCCTGAAGAAGGCGAGAAATGATACAGTTGGAGAAATCGCTGGCTATTTTCCATTTATGCCTCCCCCTAGCCAGATATTCTCTGGGCTCTAATTTTAAACCATGGGTTCCACGTTCAAAAAGCATTTAGAGGACTTAGAAATGATTTGAGAAAGAAGATTAAAAAAAATAATTAGGAAATAAGATCCATGATTATAGGTTTAAAATAACAATTGTAGTTCAACTACACAAGAGATGCCTGGGTTGTTTAATAGTACTTTTATTTTTTTTGAGAAAAGAATTGCTTAGTCATAATTGATGCTAATCAGCCATTCTCCATTTACAAGACAAAGGTCAAAACAAGAGGAAACGCGCCTGCCTGCCGTGTGTGGGATTTAGATTAAACATAAGGAAGACTTGGCTGAGAAGGATGGATTACTATAGAAGGATATGGAATTTCCTACTTGGGAGGTCTTTAAAAATAGTCTCTCAAATGTCAAGGCTAATGTAAAATTAAACTTGGTTTGAATAGTAGGGGTGGAAACTAGTGAATTGGAAGGTGTCAAGGGGTAACACAAACACCAGCTTGAACTTCTGATCTTAAAATGTAATGATTATCTTAAAAATAATACTTGTTATGAAGTAGAATTAGATAATCAGTGAGAACTAATATATGTGTTGTGATTTATTTTCATTATTTTATCTTTCTTCCTTCTTTAATCTGAGCAGTAGTTTGGGCATTTGCCAAGCAAGTTATAATTATCTATTGTTGAAATTTAAATCTCTTGATTATGTAACAAGCTTTTGGGGGAAAAGAAAATAGAGATGCTGGAAAATGTTTGCTTTGAGGAACAGTAACAAGCAGCTTCCTCTTCCTACCGTTGGTCTAGATGATCACCCATAGAGTGTAGGAGACTAAGATGTTTGGTCATGGGGCTTGAACTCGGGGCCTGAGCACTGTCGCTGACCTCCTTTGCTCAAGGCTAGTGCTCTTCTATTTTGAGCCATAGCTCCACTTCTGGTTTCCTGGTGGTTAATGGGAGATGCGAGTCTTACAGGAACTTTTCTGTCTGGGCTGGCTCTGAACTGTGATCCTCAAATCTCAGCCTCCTAAGTAGCTAGGATTATAGAGGTGAACCACTGGGCACCTGTTAAGAGAGACCAAGATTTTAAGAGTACACAATCGATGTGGGATGATTAGACAATGCCATGTGAAAATTTACTCCCGTTTTATAATGTGGGCTACTTATCCTGGAAGAATTAGACAGGAGGGTTCATAGAGAAGGTAGGTTTTCAAGGATTGGGAAGAAGTTAAAACTAGGAGGACATTTCTGGGAGCAAAGACATAGACGTGGCCCATCATCTATCTGTTTCCTGTCATCTATCTATCATCTACAGTGAGAGAAGATACAGATGTTCCATGTACACACATTCTCTAGTTGTACTTTTTGTATGTGAGAGAAGCTTGTGTAATGATCGTCTTTAGGATGGATTCACAGTGGTTCATATGTCATACAAGGATGTGATCATTATATGCGGTATGAATGTGCTGTGCGCAACTTCTAGCTCGGCCACTTCATAATCTTGGTGACCTTAAATCCTAGTAGCTTCATCTATAAAGTAAGATGTGTAATGGAAGGAGTTGCCATGAGGAATAAATGAATTGATACGTTTAAAGCCACTGCAGTGGCAGTTGGCACATTTAGCATCAAAGAGACACTGATTGCTGTTACCATATTCATTTTCTAGCAGTCCTTTAAGCCTTTAAGTCTAAAGACAGGAGTTATCCCTGGGGAACCTCCTCTCCTCAGGAGGAGGTTGCTGGTCCCTTGTTCTTAGTGCCTCAGCCATCGTGATTTACACAGTGACTCCAGGCTCTCATGTCCGTCATGTCCGTCCATCCGTCCTCTCAGAGAATGGCGTTGAAGACAGCTGTATCTTACTCAGTTTGTGTGCCAGTGCCCATGGGCGGTCTACTGAGTGTGATGAATGTCTTGGTGAATGAATGAATACATATTTCATAGAAGGATATAAATCAAGGAGTTCATACATTATTCTCTTTGTCTACTACATTCATTGAATACACCCTGCTTAGTTATTAACACCAAGAAGCAATATTGGGATGAAAATATCAGTAGAATACAAAATGAAGGCATGTGGAAACTTTTAATTGTTAGAACAGGTCTTATATGGAACATTTTGCAAAATGGGTTTGATCCGTATTTCAAAATTTAAAGACCTCCACTGACTATATAATCTTAGCAGCTTTATTGTACTTTTTAGATTCAGTCAAAGTAATCAGGACATGAGAAGTACCCCAGGGCATAATGAGTTTTAACTTGTATTATATATAAATATACAATATATGATACATTATTGTTTGTATTATCTATAATATATAATGTATTATATAATATATAACATAACATATTATATAATATTATATATAACTATATTATATATTATAAACAATATATAATATAATATATAATATATAACATATAATTATACTATGATTATATAATACACATATGTTATATATTATATAATATCATTACATATTATATAATATATGCATATAATACATATATTATATATGTTACATACCAAATATATTATATATAATATATATTACATATATAATCACACATATAATATACACTTATAATATATGTTGCATATAATATGTATAGTATATTATATAATCATATCATACCATATGCAAATTATATCATATATAATATTTTACATATATAATAATATATATGTATAGCATAATGATGTATTATCTAATATGTATTATATGTAACACATATTTTATGTACATATTTAATGTAATATAATATATTACTGTATAATATAGTGCATATATGTAACATATATACATATATAATATACATAACACAATATGATAGTTATTATAAAATATGATATGTATTATATGTAACATAATATACATAATGTTTTCTTTGTCTAAGAAATGTCTAAGAACATCAACTGATGGACAAAAGGAGTTGACTAGAGATTCCGGTATTCCTAGTGCTTGGGAGGCTCACTATGGGAGACCATGAGTTTGAGGCCAATCTGAGCTACATAGTGAGATGTTGCTTAAAAAAAGAGAAAGAGAAAGAAATTGATTTCAGTCATGTACCACCACAAGTGGTCTCTATGTCAAAAGAGCCAGGCCAGGCTGAGAGCAGACAGGACAGAATCTGACGTCTTCCTTTAGGGCCTTTAATTCTGCTTTGGAGAGATGAGCAAGTCACAGTCCTTTATAAGGATGCTAGAGTTTAGACCGAGAATGTTCCCCACAGGTCCATATGTTAAAGGTTTAGTCCTCAGCCTGGATTGTCATTGGGCAGTGGGACCATGGGAAGGCAGGGTCTAATGGAGAAGGTTGAGCCCACTCCGGGACAGGCCCTTGAGGCCGATGCTGGGATGCTATCTTTTTTACAGCCAGCCACGAGGTGAGCTGCTTTCTCTACCACAAACTCCTGCCGCATCACAGGCCCAAGGTCAACTAAGGCAGCTACCCAAGCACTAAATAAAGCCGCTAAGACTTTGAGACAGAACAAACCTGTCCTCTTTCCCTGTTGATTACCCAAGGTATTTTGTTATAGCAATAGAAAGCTGACTATTGTACCATCTTTCCCTTCCCTTTCATTTTTAAAAATGTCTTCATTCCTTGCTATTCCTTCATCCTGGTAGAGATGACAAAAGATTTGCCAATAGAAGCTCTGACGATGAGGTCTTAGCAGGCGATTATTAGATGAGCCACTTCTCTCTGAGACTCACTTTTGAAGAAAGGAAGAAATATTTCCTAAGTTTTACAAGGAACATAAGATCTTATAGGACTTCTGAGATGACAAAATGCAATAACAATATAGAAATGTGGAATAAATGTGGGAATTTTCTAATATTCTCAGTGCTTTTTTCTTCATTTTTTTTTTACCTCTTTCCTTTCGCCTTTGGAATGCCAAGTAGATGTCAAAAAAGAGAAATAGAACATTCTTTTTTTTTTAAAGTAGCATCTTATCTTTAAGGAAAGGCTTAGTGACAGAGAAATGGATCTTGGACTCTGCTAGGATTTATTCTAGTCTTAGGAGTTCACAACAAATAAGTCTCCCACATATTTCCTCTATGGAGTTGTTTATTGCTTTTCTCACTGCCCAGAGTAGACATAGTCCTTTTCTAAGTCTATACCCTGAGATCTGAGAATGAAAAAACAAAAAAACAAGGAAAGAAATTATTTCAGAGGAATGGCAGAGCTAATGTGAACTGAGCGAAGAACCCAGCTCAGGCTTAGCCCCACCCAACCCATTCAGTACTGGCTGCTGCCGATGTGTTTTACTCCTTCCTGCCTTGAAGAAGATCAGTGAGAGCATATCCCAGGTCACCCTTAAGGTTGGCCAAGCTCAACTTTACCTATACCCACAGAGGTCAGCCCTCTGTTACCATTGTACTGGAAAAAACAGGGCTGAGTCTCTTTCCTGGGCATTCCTCATTAGTGTTACATTTAAAAAATGACAACAAACACGGACTTAGCTCTATTCTAAGCGATGTGTGAGCTCATGTCATAGCTGTGTTATTCATAGTAGCCAAAAGGTGGAATCCAGGTTATGTGTCTGTCAGCCTATGATATAACATATACATACAATGGAATATTGTTTAGCCTGGAAAAGGAAGGAAATTCGGATGCATGCTACAACACAGATGAACCTTGAAGTGACATAACGCTGAGCGAAAAGAGTCAGTTGCCATAAACGGAAACAGCTATCATAACGTGAGTTTCCAGAAACTGGCCAGGCAGAGAGGAGAAGGAGAATTATTTCATGGGTATGGAGTTTCAGATTTGCTAGATAAAAAAGCAGAATTTTGAGAGAACTATTTTACGATATGCTGGATTATATATATGCATGATGCGGTTCAGACTTTTGCTATGTATTTTGATACAAACAAATGGAGAGAGGAAGAAATCTGATAAAACATTTCCCAAGTTGGATAACAATACAAAAATTGTGTATGACAATACCAAGAATAGCAAGAATACAGAATTCTCTCACGTCTGCCAGTGTGCATCACTGGTTTAGTTTTCCTGTCCTCCACACAGAGATTTTCCTTTTTCTTCTTTTTGTGGTAATACTGGGTTTGAACTCAGGGTTTCACCCTTGTGAGTTATGTGTTCTACCACTTGGCTTGTGCCCCCAGCAGGCACCGATAACTTCTTAAGTGGGTAATTAAAGTATGATTTCTCACTTCTTTTCACCAGCAGCAGCCATTTTCGAATACATATCTTAAACTAAAATGTAAATTGAAAACGGAGGATAAAATAGGCAGGTATAGAGGAAGCAATGGGAGTGGTTTATTATGTTGAGGCAAGTAAAAAGCTGTAAATTGAGGAAGATGAGAAAAAAAAAAAAACCCTGACAGACAAATTGCACATTAGACTAGTTCATATTTTGCAATTACTCTAAGAGAGACAGAATGAGAGGATGAAGGATCTGAATACCCATCTTGCATAATGGCTCAGAAGATGCAGGAATGGAATTTGTGATCTTTAGATGTGCTCTTTAGATGTGCATTTTGGACTGTGAATTTGTTCGTCCATAAAATGGAGTGTAAGTGGAGCTGGAGAGGAAAAAAAATATTTTTTAAAAGCATTATAGGGCGTGGGATGGAAGATTTATTATTGGGGAAATTTATTAGAATAGAACCTAGAAAGTGAATTACTGTAGGGAACAGAAAAAAAAACCATAATATAATGAAAACCCTCATCTAGGTTCCAGGGGCTCATGTCTGTAATTCTAGCTACAGGGGAGGGTGGGATTAGGGAGATTATGGCTTCTAAAGGCCAGCCGAGGCAGAGATGTTTCTCAACCCACTGTTGTGCAGTGGCGTGGGACTATCTTCCCAGAATATGTAGAAGGCTGATATTGTGAGGATCAAGTTTCTAGGGCAGCTCAACAGAAAAGCCCAAGAGACTCTGTCTTCACAGAAGCAGCCAGGGATGGTGGCATGAATACATCTGTTACCCCAGCAATGATAGAAATCTTAAAATAAGCAGATCATAATCCTGGCATATACTTCTAGGCAGGGACTGAGACCCTATCTCCAAAATAACCAGTAAAAAATAAATAAATAAAGGTTGGCACTCTAAGTCATTGGCAGAGTGTCTGCAAGAGCCTAATTTGAAACCCCCACAAAACCACGATGTTATAATAATTTATAAGGAATCATTTTTTTAATGAAATGAGCAAAAACTACACTGTACAAACAAATGTTGTTGATGGGATTAATTTCTTAAAATAAGGTTAACAAATAAGGTGACAGCATAGAAAATATGCCAAGAAAAGGAAGAATTAGCATTGTGGGACCCAAATGTTTAGGTACCTGTAATAAATGCTCCCAGTGTGTGTGTGACAGGTGACAGTAGAAGGAGAGAATGGGTAATGACAGCAGGCAACAAGAATGTGACAGGAAATTCTCATAGGAATCTAAGAAAAATGTCAAACAATTGGAACAGATGTAACCAACAAAGGAAAATTGAAAAAAAAAAAAAAAAAGATCTGGATTGGGGGGAAAAAAAGACCTGAGCATGTGGATTGACAAAGCTCAGCATGTTCTAAACAAAATTACATAAAGAAACCTATGCCAAGCCACCTCTCTTAGCCAATCTTTTGAAAAGTCAACAACATCACTGTCTCTACACAACATGGCTGGAGATGCAAACTGGGATAATCCACGCTTGTTTCCAGCGAGATTCATCACAAAAAGACGGGGGAGGTGTGAGAAGACCACAGTAGTGAGGGAGAAGGCCAGGGACAAGGCAGTGACCCACTCCTTGATGGGACCCACGGGGAGCAGGGAGGAGCCAGCGCGATGATCCCATCCGAAACATAAGGATGCTGTGAGCAGCAGACATTGCTAAGGGGACGTCCGGTGAAGGTCACAGAGAAAAGCATTTGCTTGGTTCTTGGTTGAAAATAGAATAACAGTCTTCTTCCAGCGTGGGTGGATGAAATTGGCCGAATCTGACCGAAAACCCCAGGGCCTCAGGTCCCAATGGCATAACTCATGTGACCCCCCAGGACAGACGGTAGGACTGAGAAGGAGCATGGGAGACAGGTGAAGCTACTTGGCACAGTGATGCGATTGGAACTAACAGACCCTCCCTTGATGCTCACACATTTGATAATGGGATAAAATAAGTAAGTACATAAATGAAGGCTTAATAGATTTTAATATCTTCTTAATATGTTAATAGTTAAAACAACATACAAGTCTAAATAGAGATTATCTATCCATGTGAAATAATTGGAATTATGATCATAGCTCACTTCTTAAGATTAGAGTTGGCTATGACAGATCTTGATTGATTTCTGCTCTTACCAGGTATATCGGAGAGATAAAGCATTTCATTCTTCAGCTGGATATTTAGAAAAACACACACACAAGTATATGTATACTGAATACAAACAGACTTGAAAGATACTTTCCAAATGACAGGAGTAAATTTAAATTGCACATAGCAAAAGGTAGAGAGTTGGAAAACAGTATAACTGAACTAAGCAAAATTTTAATAGTAAGCAAGTTCACATCTACCTAATGAAAGATGAGAGACTCAAATTTATGTTAAAAAATGGACAGTATGCTGGCTTAGCAAGCCATAATTTGAAATGAAAGAATGAATTCAAATAATGGTTCTCAACTTTTGGTTTCAAGATTCCCATAACATTCTTAAAACTTATTGAATTCTTTATAAATACGTTAAAAACAATAGCAAGCAAGAAAGAAAAAAAACACTTGTGTCCCTATCTCTCCAAGGACTTTTCGTTTATGAAATTCAGTTATGGACACAGAGAATTCTACAAATGAAAAGAGAAGTTTTCTTTTTGGTTTCAGGTGGATCTGTCTATTCATAGTAAAATACATCTTAGGTATCTTATTCTATAAATTTTGAGGTAAGCCTATGCAGTTGTGTATCTACAACAGCTAAGACAGAATATTTTATGTCCCTTTGAGATCATTTCAATTCTTTTTCTTTTTCCAGCTGAGTTTTGTGGCCATAAAGTTCTGTCTTTTCCAACTATTGTACCAGTGGAATTCTATATTATTTAATCTTTGAAGTCAGATTTTTTTCCACTTAGTATAATGCTTTTAATCTTCATCAATGTTTTTAAAATGTCAATAGCTTGGTTCCTTTTATTGCTGATGGAATTTCACACTTCCATTGACTGGTTTTTCTGTCCATGGCTATCTGGAGCTTTCTAGTTTGGAGGCATTGTGAAGAAGATGATAAGGAAGCCATAGCAGCTTGGGTGGGTGTGGGGGATGGTCTAGCCACTGATGCTTTCCTTGGGGGGTAGTTTCTGTCCTATGTAGGTGCTATGTATGTCCTGTTCTTCCTAGATCCTAAAGTAATGGCAGGAGAGAGAGAAACTCCGGATAAAGCAGACAGACACAAACAGAGATAAGAATGTCAAACGTTTCTTATGCTTCTAGTTGATTTGTGGCCCAAATAAGAATGCTGTTGTTTTTTTATTTTCAAAAGCAGTTTAGAACCTGTTAGAAGCATATAATTATTGTGAAACCTATAAATGCCAGTATCAGGTTCAGTATATAAAATGAGATCATTGAAGCTGCTGGCAAAATAAGCTCTAATAAACTGGAAAAGAGGAGTATATTCCTTTATAACACTGGCAAAAAAGAAAGGAAGCTAGTAGGAGCCAGTGGAATTGGGGTGTGGTGGTGCAATTGCCACTTCACCTACCAGTTCTAGGAGAAGGTTTGGTGACATGTATGTATATATATATATATATATATATATATATATATATATATATATATATACATATATATAATTTTTATTTTTATTCATTTATTTATTTATTTTTGGTCGTGGGGCTTGAACTCTGGGCCTGGGCGCTGTCCCTCATCTCTTCAGCTCAAGGCTAGGGCTCTACCACTTGAGCTACAGCGCCACTTCTAGTTTTCTAGTGGTTTATTGGAGATAAGAGTCTCAAGGTCTTTCCTACCCGGGTTGGCTTTGAACTGCGATCCTCAGATCTCAGCCTCTTGAGTAGCTAGGATTATAGGCGTGAGCCACTGGCGCTCAGCTGACATACATATTTAATATGCAGAAAAGTCATTAAATGTTTTGCATGTAAAACTGCCTGAGGTGTTCAGAAGGAGGAAGAGATCTGATGAGAGACAGAGTGGGGGAGGAGGGCGTTCAGTAGTAGTGTCTTTAACTGAGAAGCTTCTAGAGCTCTTTAGAACAAAGCTATCCTCTGACTTTGCTTTTCGAACTCACACTTCAATCTGCACAGCCAGGAGGCTTCAGAGCTAAGGAAAATCACTGTAAGCCTCCAACTAGAATCAGCCCTGACTCGCAAGCCAGGGGTGTGCAAATTGCTATCGGCCATCTCTCCTGGGTTAAAATGTTACCCGGCTTCTCAAACCCTATCTGGAAGATGATCTTTGGCTCGGTTGAGCACTGAACTCACTGGGTTTTCCTTGTACAGAAATAACTAGAATTGTTCTCCCACCCAGGTTCCTGAGAAACTCAAGTGTCCATGGGAGAAGCCAGTTCACCCCCACTTCCTTGTGAGGCCGGAGCCCCGGCTGCTCTTCTTCATCCTGAACTTGCTTCCTTGGTGGGAGGGGATGGGGGGGGGCGCTTCATGCTAATGTGAACTGAGAGATGGAAAAATGTGTTGTTAGGGGTCACACCAAAGCCACCAGGACCTAACATCTCACCCAGAGATGGGGTTTCTCCCCTCTGGTGGCTGAAGGGTTATGCTTTTTATGTCTCAGACTCAACCCCCAGGGTCTCCTCCTGGCTACAGTGAGGGGCTATCTGTCCATCTTCAGGGTCATCCAGGAAATAGACAGATGTGAGGCCTACATCTGGCTTACACATAAAGGCTTCTTTCTGATTAGGGCCTTTGAATAAAATCTTATTCAGAATCTCACCTTGGACACACTCTCAGGCTTATCTGAAAAATGCGGATTTTTGTGGAAGCTTAAAACATCACTGGAGCTTACCAGTTGCATGCTTTGCTTTTTATAGCCTTCTAATGGCAACAGCAATGGGACAGCTGAAGATTTCATTTGGTTTCAGTATAATGAGAATGCGAATCTACATCTCAGCACATCTCTACTGAAAGCTCCCAAAGCTGCATGTGTTAGCTAGGTATGCATTTCCATGGCAACAGCTGAAGATATAACATCACGATCAACAAAATTTGACACATTATTTTGACCAACCCTTTGCTACTTTTGGAACTTATCAGGGTGTGTACCAACTGAAGATTTCTACCCTTTTCTCCTCCTCCTTCGACCTCTTACCATCACAACTTTTGCATCCAATTCTCATAGCCAGACAGAAAACTCTTTAAAGAGACTTTGACATTCCAATAATATTATAAAAGGTACTTTTGCTAAAAAGTATCGACTCCTAACTTGGGTCCATGAGTTAATTAAAATTGGGAGAAAAGTGTGGATATTCTACCTTCATTATATGTCTGTCTTTACTCTGAGTCTCTCTCCTGCATTCACCTTGGGTCCCAGGAAAGACAGGATGATTGGCGGATGACATATTCTTGATGGGGGACTAAAACTACCCCTAAGGAAGAAAAAGAGCAGAGTCTTGTAGGTTGCACAACCCTCAAAGGAAACCTTGCCTGTAATGAAAGGGTGCGGCCTAGAGTAGTTGAAATAATTTCATGGGAATCAGATGAGCCCTCTCAAATGATGTTTGTGTTCACAACCCTCACAAACCCCCTGCAGAAGCAGAACAGAGATAACGACCAGCCAAGCCACCATGTGGCAACCCACACTGCTTAATTATGAATGCCTCTTCTCCCTTCCCCCAACTCTTCTTATTTAGCCCCAAAGCTCATGTCTGTACTCTGAAGACGGGCTAGGTCCTTACTCCCCACTCTTCCCAGAGTGAGCTCAGGACTCTCTTTTTTGCCTTTAGTTATTTATTTTGGTTTTGACAATTAATTCTTCTTTAGTGTTGATCCAGTATTCTCAATTTGCTTTCAAGCATCTATCAGAAGGTGGTGAGTTGTGAGTGCAATAAATCTTTAGATTTTTCATAGTTACAGAAGTTTTAGCAATGAGGTCAGGTTGCTAGTGGATGTGTTTTTCTAGAAACCAAAGGAAGAGGGTCTTGGGTGATGATGTCAGGGATGTGGAAGTTCTCAGCTGACATTTGAAGGGGGTAGTGTTGTGTCTCTGGTTAATCCACTACCCATTGCTTGTCTATTGGGCACATTGTGGCTAGGGGCGGGACCTGGGCAGGTGGAGCCGCTGGCCTGCACCTCCAGTTAGATAGCAATTATCATGTGCTTTTCCAGCTGTCCTTTATTTACACGCAGAGGGAATTTTCTTTTGGTTTTGTTTTAGGAGAAAGACAAAACAAAATCGTGGGCGATGTCTGATGCAAAAATGATTAAGGTAAAACATTCCAAAGCACGAGATTCAAAGAACGTGACTTCATACTGCTCTGCAGTTTGGTGACTCCAGGTACACTGAGGGGGATGGAATTACATTCTCATCACATCACACACTAGAAATCATTAACCTGAGTATTCAAAGCTGATTTTCTACTATTAGGTGTATAGACGATTTGCGGTGTATAACTGACACATTAGATGACAAAGAGTAGCTGTGGATCTGTGCAACATCTGACCTGTGCAACAGTAGCGCTTCAGTGCTAGTAACACTTTGTCTTGAGATTCATGCCTATTGAATATATATTTAATATAAACTCTACTCAGCTTTCAGTAGAGCTGAGGGTCTGGAAAGGTAAATTTTAATGGAAGGATTACCAAATATTCATCGAATTGTCTCCAGCTATTCATTCAGTCTCTCTGTGCCTCAACTGTGTAATCTGTGAAATGGGTCGTTTGGACAAGATTATCACTCCAATAATGTCAGGGAAGATAAAGTAGATTTGTGCCATCAACAGCTTGACTAAATCACCATGTTAATGCTTATGAGGGCAAACTTGTGATATAGGTTTTATTTCTTTTCGAATGTTACATAATAATTGTGTATATTTATAGGTTTTATATATATATATGTATTATTTCCATACAGACGCAGTGATGAGTTAGAATCATTAGCATCTCCATCACCTCAAATGCTTGTCAACTCCTTGGATTGGAAACAATCAAAATCCTTTTCTTTTTTTCTAGCTGTTCTGAAACATACATTGTTGCTGACTCATTTAAGTTATCCTGTTATGCTATAGAATATTAGAACTTATTCTCCTAACTGTATTTTTTTTTTTGCCTGTCATGGGGCTTGAACTCTGGACCTGGGTTCTGTCCCTCAGCTCTTCAGCTCAAGGCTAGCACTCTACCACTTGAGCCACAGCGCTACTTCTGGCTTTTTCTGCTTATATGGTGCTGAGGAATCAAACCCAGGGCCTCAGGCATGCAAGACAAGCACTCATCCACTGAGCCACCTTCCCAGCCCCTCTCCTAACTCTATTAAAAAATTTATTTTAAATATCTTTAAGTAGTTGTAAGTAGGGTTACCATTCCACTGTCAATTCCATTTGTCAATGAGGACAATGCATCTCGATCATCATCGCCACTTTCGACGTTCTCCTAATTATACTGTGTACTCCAAACTCTCTCTGTGTCCTCTACCCTTACGCATCCTAGCCTCTGTTGACTACTGTCTCTAGGAGATCAACTTCTTCAACCTCTATTTGACTGAGAACATGTGGTCATTTTCTTCTTGTGCCTGGATGGTTTCACTTAAGGTAATGTTCTCCAGTCCCCTCCCTGTTGCTGCAAATGACAAGATTTCATTTTTGAATCTGAATGATATTCTATTGTGGGATAGATATATGTATTTTAAAATGTATCCTTAAAAAGTTCTCTGAGGAGCATGCTTTACTGCTCTGCATAGCTGTGCCATTTTCTCTGTGCCATTTATATCTCAGTTTTAATTCTCACTCATCTCCAGCTCATTTTCTCATTGCTTCTTTTAATTCAAATTTCTGAGAATGGAATCTTATTGGTTCCATTTATTTTTCAGTGTCAAGCCTTGGGTTATATGCCATTAGCCAGCTGGTGAATTGAAGTAGTGTCCTCTCCCTCCCTACTCGCTTAACTAGAATTGGTTCATATGGTATAAAACATTGCACACTAGACAGCAAGAGGCTGTCAGTAGAGACACTTCACTAATAAAGGGCTGTGGGAAAGTGGGCATCGACGGGTAGTCATGTGATTCAGCATATCAAACTATGTCTCATCTCCTAAGACAGACTTGTCTTTCTTTCCTCTAGGTCTTTGTAGACGTAATATTTGCTGACCCAGTCGTGCAATGATTCTTAGACTTCTTTATGAATAAACTCAATCCCTTAATTTGAACCTGGAATGTCCTTTCCAATATAAAATGCTTTCTTGATTCGTACTTTACCTGTCTAATCCATGCATGTCTTAATGAACTGTGGGACAGAGAAAACCAGCATGAGAAAAGTGTGAAAACTTTCTTCTGATTGGGTAAAACTAGTTCCCCAGCAACATCATGCTATTATGTAGCTACTTATTCCATTTTTTTAAATTTGGCAATGTGAAAAAAAAATAAAGACCTAACTCAGAGAGAAAGTAAGTTAAAAAAATAAAATGAGGGGGTGTCTGGCCCTTCATTAGTATGCAAAGAATAGAAAGAGCAAGTAGCCCGAGAAAGAGAAAGGAGCAAGTTTAGGAGAAAACTGCTCAGGAAAACTTCGTTAGAACAAGGTTGCCTGTGAACAAGCAACTGAGAGGTAATTTTGACTGTACGAAGCAGAACTATTAAGGATATTCTTTATTTTGTTGTTGTTTTTTGGTTTTTGGTCGGTCGTGGGGCTTGAACTCTGGGCTGGGGCGCTATCCCTGTGCTCTTCAGCTCAAGGCAAGCACTCTACCACTTGAGCCACAGCGCCACTTCCGTTAAGGATACTCTTGAACCAAGCCTTAGAATTTTTTTCTTTCAGAAGTGTATCTAAACTATTTTCTGTGAAATCCTTAAAGGGTTAATACAGTATCAGTTTAATTGTCATTAGTATATGTTATATTGAGAGAGAGAGAGAGAGAGTGAGAGAGAGAGATCTTTCTCTAGGCCAATGAAACTGACCATAAGTTTGAAGCTATACAGAATAGGCATATAACTGATATAATCTACCCACCTTTGGAAAACTCGCCTATAAGTCTTTCAGAGGCACTAATAAACTCTACTCAGATTCTATAAAATTAAAGATAACTACAAAGCAACATTGTGAGAATGGTAGAAATGAATGTGGTAATGTGAAGAGCTAAAGCTTCATTTACTCCTGAAAAGAAAGAGGGAAAAGCATTGGCTATGATGTCTGAGAGGACTGAGTTAAATTCAAATTTTAGTATGTACATCTTATATAATCTTAAGTAACTTTCTACACTCATATATTCATCCATCCACCAGATATATAATGAGCATTCATTATGTGCGCACAACTGTCCCGTATGCTAAATATAAAGAGGGGCAAGCCAATAGCGGCTCTGCCCTTGGGAAGTGTAATCCAGAGACTGATAATTTGTATTCAAAATAGGTACACAGTGTCATTTCTCTTTCTTTTTTTCAGATTGAAAGAGATATACCTAAGTATTTTAATTCCTTTTCCCAAATGCAAAGAGTAGTTGTGAAGATTTGAGAGGTTTATAAGTTACTAACATACTTAACAGATTGTAAATATTCATAATAAGTAGTATTTATTAGTTCCATTTTGTCTTCCAAAATTTTAGCCAGGGTATATGGTGTTACTGATAATAAACACATTCATATTAAGGGGAATATAATTAACTCAAGTTTTAAAATTCCTTAAGCCAGAGAGCTAAGAGCACTGGGTAGTGTGATGATACAATTTGCATTGTATATAAGAAGAAAGATTTTCCCATCTGATCATAGATGCCATAAATTCATTTTGGAATCCCTTGGAAGATAAATCACGAAGATGCAGCATTAATTGTTCTAGAAAGGCTTTAGGAAAAATATGCTTTTTATGAGGTGTTAAAAAGAAAGGCGGGAGACAAGTAACTGGTTTAGGCAGAGAAGGTGATCTGAGTTTAAGCCTTAACTTGGGCGAAGAAGGCTTGGCTGTGGGAGGGACTGGAATGAAAACAGGAAGGGGACTGTTTGCACGTGTGTTGATGGGAGCAGAGCTAAAAGCCACCGAGAAATAAAGGCAGCCAGAGGATGAAGGAGCTGAGATGAAGTAAGACTAACTTGGGTCCGAAGTGTGATAGATAACCTCCAAGTAAACTACCACATTCCATTGGTAAAACTTGTCAAAAATCTGTTCACCTTGGAGGAAGGTCACTTCTAAAGTGGAGGCCACCCTGATGGGCTGTGACGGGAGCATTGTATCCCAGAGATGGCAGGGAAAATTATCACATGGCCCTGAAAATGGTAGTAGGTGCTAGCACGGTTTCTGCAAATGCCGTCGGGGAGGGTAACAAGTTGACTTGCCCTTTCTGAACCCTTGGAAGGAAGAGAACTCTAACCAGAGACAGTCCCTTCGAAGTGGCTGTGAGTTTCCCTTCCTGGCAAGGGAGGGAACTGGATCCACAAACTGGGTGGTAGGATTTGAGAGGCAACGGGAAATGGGGAAGGAAGAGAGGGGTTTAGATAGAGAACAAATAATCGTGGGTCAAGCTAGGAAGGCTGAGAGAGCTTGAAAAGAACCAGAGTTCACCAGCCAGAGAACGTGGGACCATCATAGAATGCCCTAGGTTAAGCATGGGTGCAGTGAATGAGATCTCTTACTGGGTCTGGAGATGGTGGAATTTGGACTTGGATCTTGGACAGAGACTCTGGAGAGCAGATTTTTTAAATGGTTCATGTAAAAAATAGTGAGAGCTTTTTCCAAGGCAGAGACCTAAAAGAATCCTAAAGAAAATTAGATTAGACAATTTGAGAAATACATCAACTGTTAGACATTGGCATAGCAAAGATCAGTTACCTTTAGAAGTAGCTGAGGTTTATTTCATGCTCCTTCAGAGTTTTATATTTCTTTTATTTATTTATTTATTTTTATTTTAAAATATGTTTTCTATTTCTCTTATCTTTTTAATTTTTATTGTGAAAATACTGTACAGAGGGGTTACAATTACATGGGCAAGATAATGAGTACATTTCTTATCAAGCATTGTAGCCTCCTCCTTTGTTTCCCCTCCTATCCCTTCCCATCCTCCGCTCCCCTCCACCCCCCCACCCAAACCTTCTCCCCCCCACCAAAGTTGTAAAGTTCGTTTTTCCACATAACTATATTTCTCTTATTTTTTTAAAAACCAAACCTAACATAGAGTGTGGTAAACTAGTATAAAAATGTGGTCATAGCCGGGCGCTGGTGGCTCACGCCTGTAATCCTAGCTACTCAGGAGGCTGAGATCTGAGGACCGCGGTTCAAAGCCAGCCCGGGCAGAAAAGACCGTGAGACTCCTATCTCCAATAAACCACCAGAAAAAAACCGGAAGTGGCGCTGTAGCTCAAGTGGTAGAGCGTTTGCCTTGAGCTGAAGAGCTGAGGGACAGCGCCTAGGCCCAGAGTTCAAGCCCCACGACCGACAAAAAAAAAAAAAAATGTGGTCATATTTTCTAAGATCTCAATTAGAGTGTATGGGACAACCTAAGATTATTCTGCTTTGTGTTGAGGTACAACTATAACTCTTTGCAGACACTGGTGAGCACTTTGCAAGCGTGTCCACTAGTACTAGCTGTCACAGCTTGAAATATATGACTTCTTCATGAAGCAGACATACTCACCTAGTTCTTGGAGATGGTTTCTGCAGCTGCCGATACCTTAAACTGTAATTACACGAACGCTTCTAATATTCTTTAATTCAGTGATTCACAGATTCACTTAACCAATATCCCTTTAAAGTATTGACTGTATGCCAGGTGTGGCTCTAGATGTAGGAACTGTAGAGGTGAATGAGAAAGGCAAACTTTTGGTTCTCCTGGGGCCGACACTCCATTTAGTGATAGGTTTAAGTAAGAAATAAGACGAAACAGATTGATAATTTGATGTAATTCATTATGGAGCCCAGTTAGAACCGTTAGTCCCACCCTCCACCACCTGCCTTGACTTGCTTCCTCAGACATGAGTGACTGAACTTGGCTTGAAGGGGAAGCCCTAGAATTAGAAATGAAAAATGAAAAATAAAGAATCATTTTGCTTTCTGCATTGCTCAGATTCTACTTAAAGATATTGTGCTCATGAAGATGAAAAGATTTTCAAAGGAGAAAACAAAAGAACAAAATAGTTTATTAGGGCTTGGGAAAAATACAAAAGTGGGCACCTTGACAAAGAGATATTAGATTCCTAGATGCCAATGGCTCAAGTCTATAATCTTAGTTACTTAGGAAGCTGAAATCTTGAAGATTGTGATTTGAAGCCATTCCAGGCAGAATGATGCTCAAGATTCTATCTCTCAAATAACTAGTAGAATACAACTGGTTATACCAAATAACCAGCTGGAAATGTGGTCTAAGTATTAGAGGGGGTAAATATGAGACCCTGAGTTAAAATCCTAGTGTGTGTGTGTGTGTGTGTGTGAGGGAGAGACAGAGAGACAGAGACAGAGACAGACAGTAAGAACAGAGACAGAGATCGAGGCAGAGAGAGAGAGAGAAGAGAGAGAGAGACTGAGACAGACAGACAGAGTCAGAGACAGAGACAGGCAGACAGAGACCCAGAGAGACAGAAAGATATTAATTACATCAGAATATTTAACAAATTGTTGCTTGGAAGATATTGGAAGATTACTATTTTCAGAGATCATTCTTGTATATGTCTGGGACAAGTAGAAAAGGTCAAAAGATATGTACATTTGGCCAGATAAGATGAAGTTAAGCGAAATGAACCCCAAGTTAGGGACACAAGTGGTTTTTTCATTCTCAAACTAATAGAGAAAAGTGCCATGGGAAAGGCTCTGATTCAGTACAGTAATTTAATAATCATGGCTATACTTGATTGAAAGTGCTGCCTCAGGCAGTACTTCATTCCCTGTCACAAAGCCGCATTCCCTGTAACACTAGGCAGAGGAAAGCCGAGCACTGGGTGGCTTTTTGGACTATCTGACATAAAGGTCCCTTCCAATTAGGTTTTCCTTTGGATTTTCTTAGTTATAAGTGACAAACCCAAATAGCATCTTCTTCTGTGAAAGAAGAATTTCTTTAAAGAATATTTGAGCAATTTCATATAGTCACTGGTGTGGTGCTCTCTCCCTCTCTTTCTCTCCCTCTCTCTCTGTCTCTCTCTCTCTCTCTCTGCCTCTCTCTCTCTCTGTCTCTCTCTCTCTCTCTCAACTCTTGCTCCACTGTCCTTCCTCCCATGGTTCTATTGTCTCTCATGGATTCAGCTGTTAAGCAAAAAAGTCATACCTGTTGGTATCCAAATCTTAATATTCATGGTTTAAAGTTCCTGGAGAAAGGATCAATAGTCAACTCTAACCAGGTGAAAAAATGATGATGAATAAATGTGCTCAAGTTTTTAAATCATGAGCTCTCTCAGGACAAAGGTACTGACCAGGGAAGGGTATGAGACCCTGCCTTGCCTTAGATGACACGGATTGCCAGTTCCGAAGAGATGTTACTGTTGACAGTCTTCCAGGGAACCTCAGACTATGAAGAAAAAGGTCACCCTGAGAGCTACAGTAACTGTTGGAACACAGTCAAGATCTACTGTGAAATCCCTTCTTCCCACAGACTGCCCAGGGGTGCAGCGGATGAAGTTAGGCTTCTCTGTTCTGTAAGCACTTGTGCTATGGCTGGAACCTATGGTCACAGCCAAGGCTGTAACTCGTGGGATTGCATATGAAATTCAAGTGTTTTAGCAGCAAACTTCAGTCTTCAGTCTTGGGAAAGAAGTTCTTCAAAGTGTAATTGTTTTGACATGACATGAGAGTTCCTCAGCTATTGACACTATTTCTCTCCTTCATTCCACCCCAGCACTGAGAAATTACCTAGCTTGGCAGAGGACCTAGAGGAATCCTTTGAAATTCCTGGGCTGAGAAGGTCAAATATCTCCCAGCACCAGTTCATGTAGGTCATTACAAGGACACTCAGTGACAAAAATTCATTGTGTCTGGGAGTGGGGATAGAGGGACTCAAACTCAGGACCTTGCATATGCTAGGCAATCACTTTACCATGGAACTATATCCTATAGTTCCTATAGAACTATAGTACTATATCTGCTAAATATTATGTGCAAACTTTAAGGTCAGATCTGAAGTATCCCCCAGAGTCTCAGGTAATAAAAATGCAGTTGCAAGCTTGTGACTCTACTGGGAAGGCATAGCTTAGTGGGAGGAAGTTAGGTTATTGGGGCCATGCCATTGAGAGGTATCTTAGGACCTGGCCCATTCCTCTTGATCTCTTTTGATTCTACCCTGAGTAAGTGATTTCTTTCTCCAGGTACTCTTACCATGCTGTTTTAGCTAGGACATCTAGCCATAACCCTAGACCCAAAGACATGGCCAAACAACCGTCGATTGAATCTTAACATCAAAATAAATCTTTCTTCCTTTTAACTTGATTATCATTGGAATTTTTTTGTCACAGCAATGTAGAGTTAGCTAACTCAATCTATACCAAATAAATTTTGTGATGGAATCATTCAGTTCTGGGAAAATTCTAGAAGCTCCAGCAGAGAAGTAGAACAGAGAACACATCCCTGGAAACTTCCCACTCCCTGAAATTTCAGGTCCTGTCTGCAGCTTAAGGAGTGAATGAGGCAGGGGTTGGAATGATCTGACTTTTACGCCATGTGCTGTAGAAGTGGAAGATGATGAGGATGAGGAGGAAGGTGATGAAGAGGATAAAAATAATGGAAATCTGTTGGCCCTGCCGAGCAGTAAATGCAGGTTGGTTGGTTTGCTCTTCTGAGAATGCTGCTGAAGTGCCCAGGCAACTAATGAAATGAAAGCTGAAGCGTGCGCACACTGCTGCTTCTCTGAAAGCCCATAAGGAGAATGCCAAATGTTTGAATGTTTCATTATGTTTTATATTTCATAAGATGCTCCAGGGTACAGAAAGGATAAAAAGTAATGGTTAAAAAATGGAGAAGCCGGAGTGATGAGTCCTGGAATTGAAAATAACCATCAGCTTTGCTTACTGTGGGTAAATAATACACCCTAAAAGCCTTGGGAAAGAAGAGGCGGTGACTACAAAGAGTAGCCCTGACAGTGAACCTGATTAGGTCCAAAAAAAAAGCAAACACAATTAGAGCACATGAGAAGCAACCTTTCCTTTCCTTCTCTCCTGGAGTGCTAATACCAGACAGGAGAAAAGCGAACTCATTTGAGAGAATTTGCTCTAGACTATTCTGCTGTGGCTGCTGCAACAAGAAGTCTGGCCTTACCATGAGTAATTGATAAAACCCAGGTCGATGGCATGTGTGCCCCAAGGAGAAAGAAAGCTCCAGCCCTTAGAAATGCATGCTGCTCTCTTCTTTGCAAGATAGGACCTGTGACTTAGTGAGAGGCCTGTGTTCACAGTCAACTCCAAGGGAGCCTAGCCGGCTTGGGGTGTAGAACATGGGGCAGGGAAGAGGCCACCCGCCTTCCTGTGACAGCCATTAGGGGCTTCCAAGAATTGTGTCCTCTATGTGAATTTCTGTTCAGAGGGCAGGCTCGCCAGACTGCTTGGATGTCAGAACCAGGCAAACCATTCTAAAATGTGGAAAGCCAGGTGCTGGTGGCTCACACCTATAATCCTAGCTACTCATAAAGCTGCGATCTCAGGATTGTGAGTTGAAGCCAGCCTAGGTAGAAAAGGCTGTGAGATTCTTATCTCCAATTAACCACCACAAAGTTAGAAGCAGAGCTATGGCTGGAACAGGTAGAGTGGCTATCCTTGAACAAAAAAGCTCAAGGGCTGTACTGGCACAAAAAGAAAATGTGAGAAGATTTCACAATGGTTTTATTTGAAATGTATGTTTTTTTTTTTTTTTATCGGCACAAAAGGCTACTTGTTGGGCAAATGCAGCACAATTTATGTGATGAGTAGTGTTGCCCGCAGATACCTCAGAGGAGGGTAGAATTTGTCAAGGCAGTATCTCCCCTCATCCTTATTTTTTTACTATCCTGGGGCTTGAACTCAGGGTCTGGGCTCTGTCCCTGAGCCTCTCTGTGCTCAAGACTAGCACTCTACTACTGAGCCACAGCGCCACTTCTAGCTTTTTCTGTGTATGTGGTACTAAGGAATTGAACCCAGGGCTTCATGCATGATAGGCAAGCACTCTACCACTAAGCCACATTCCCAGCCCAAGGCAGTATTTTTAATATATTTTTTGCAACCATGACTTACATATAACACATTTTATACCTATTATGCCATATAAGAGATACATAACATACACATGTATGAACACCCACACACATGCACACACACACACACACACACACACACACACACACACAAAGTCCAAGGATTTTATCAACAATAATTGTCTAGGCTGTGTCCAATGCTCTCCATTAACTCTAGTTCTGTTGTATTCCATGCTGGATTTTCTTTTGATCATTGTGTATTTGATATGGATTGTGGCTCACTGAAAAGCCTTGGAATAAGGGACACAAAGGACACACTGGAGCATCTGTGTTCCATCCACCAGCTGCCCATAAGCTCTCTGAGGGGAGAGGCAACTTCTATGCTAAGCACAGTGTAGCACATTATAAGAACTAAACAGATATTGACTACCCTCAACATTGTCTACTAATAATTGACCTTAGACAAGCCATTTAATATGTCTATGCTTCCATTCTCTCACCTATCACACCATATTGGTAATACTTCCCTCTTGGCTTTACTGTGAGGTAAAAACACCTTAAAACAGTGCTGACCTAGCACATTTTTATTGCTCAAGGACTCTGTCAAATGATGCCAAGTACAGGCAATTTACTTGGTTTATCTCTCATTTGTTCTTTGCTACAGTACCTATTCGATCCCTTGAACAATGAAAAACATTTTACATTCATTACTTTTGCCATCATCAAAACCCTACAAATCAGGGACTCTTAGCATCTGATAATAGATTAGACTTAAGAAGGCGAGCTACTAGCTTTACATGATACAAGTGGATCTTGACATATGCAGCTGGCCTAGGTCTGCAGGACTCCAAATTAGAGTGGTTATTCAAGTAAGGCAGACTTATTTTACAATGGGACAAACATGCATCAGAACAGCAGTCTATCAAGCTTTACAGGATAAGCACATTAGAGTGACAAGATTGTAATAAGATGATGCCTAAAAAGGAATTTCCCTTCTCATATTCAAAAGGCCTTTCCATTTATCCAAACAACCACAAACAGGCCATACTAAAGCTACCAGCACAACTTCATTTATTGCAGCATTATTCACTATAGCTAAGATATGGAACCAACCCAGATGCCCCTCAGTAGATGGATGGGTCAAGAAAATGTGATCCATCAGAATTCTATGAATTCTATGCCTCATCAGAAAGAATGACACTACCCCATTTGTTAGGAAATGGAAAGACTTGAAAAAAATTATACTAAGTGAAGTAAGCCAGGCCCAAAGAAACATAAGTCCCATGGTTTCCCTTATTTGCAATAACTAGTATATGTCTAGGATAAGCAGAAAAGGTAAAAAGTTATGTACTTATGACCATATAAGATTGATATTAAGTGAAATGAACCCCAAGATATGGACACAAGAGGTTTTTGTCGCTATTGTTTTTAATGTACCATGTGGATTTTTTTGTTTCTTTTGTATGTTCTCCCATGGTATAATCCCTGTTGTCACTGTATTAGATTCCAGTGCCCTGCATCTTGTATATACATTTTTCTAATTTGGGGAGGGGAAGGGAAATAACAAAATGCTAAAATAAGGATACTGGTTGACTCATCATAACAATGAGATGTACACGACACTATGTTGAAAATGAACTTTACAACTTTGGCGGGGGAGGGAGGAGTTGGGAAGGTGGAGAGGGAAGGGATTATAGGGGAAAAACAAAGGAGGGGTAACAATGCTCAATAGGAAATGTACTCATTACCTTACTCATGTAACTGTAATCCCTCTACAATAATATATATATAGTATATTATATATATTATATATAGTATAAGGAAAGGTCGTGTGTATATATACATAAATATATATATACATATATATACATATATATACGTATATACATATATATGTATACCCGGCCTTTCCTTATACATTACTTTCTTAAGTTGGTATCTTCTGCACACCAGACACACCAGCTGCTATCCAGCTGCTGCTCCAGGTTTGTGGGACTGCTTCCAGGCAGTCCCTCTCCTCTTCAAACTACTGAACATGTACGTTCATATGTGAGCACACATGTTGAATGTTTAATCTGGCATAGCATGTCTCATGGACACTGATATGAATGAATTGTTTTGTAGTGACTGGGTTATAACTGTGGTAATCAATACCTCTTGTTACTACCCTAAACCCTAAGTATCTGGGCAGGGGGGAAGGAAGGGTATTTCTTATAATAAAGGATTATTGCCTTTGGTTAAGAACGGGAGGATTGAACTAGAACCCTCTGGACTTCTGGAACAACATGTTAAGCCCTCATACTTTCCTTCCTGCTGGGGACATTAGCCGGCAAGTCATGGTGATCTCTCTGCTTAGTTTCCCACTCTTCACTGTTCCTATCAGTAGTTCTGTTCTCCTGAACTCACATTTCTACTGGTGCGATGTTCCCGTTCTAGAGTACAGCCCAAGTGGTATGGGAATGTGTAAGACTATCACCTAGTGGTTTCAGAAAATAAAGACTGTGGCTGTGACTGCAGAAGGGTATGTGCACTGATCCTTTAAAGATGGCCTTTATCACCGCCCCCTCCATTGTCTAAGAGAAAGGCACCCAGAAGCTAAGCTCTTCAGAAGGAGTTTCTGCTAGCTAGCTTCTGGTACTAGAGAGATGGGTTCTGTCCGGGGTCGGAAGTTCACTTTCCCAGTTCTGGCAACCAACAGTGCCTTCCAATGTTGGCACATGCCCTCTGAAGACAAACTGTCCCCTTGAATTGAGGACTGCCGCCCCTCGACCAGCGCCCTGCAGACTGGCCTCATCAGGTCACCTTGCAGCTGTTAGAGATGAATGATATATCTGAGTGGACAATATCTATTACTGCACTTCCGCATTTTAACAGATCCTCAAGTACTTTATATTCAAAATTCTGTATTTATAATCTTCCAAGGTTTCTTTTAAAACCTGTCTCTCCAGAATGCCTCCCATTCACTACTTTCTCTCTTTTGTGATGAGATACATCTTTTTCTCCTTATAAATAAAAGCTTCTCTCCTCTACTATTTCCTGGATTCATTCTTTACCTTTTGGAAAAAGAATGCCTCAAGTCAACAGACAGGTGTTTGTGTGGATTCCAGAACCAAAGCCTTCCCCTGCTTCAATTCTTAGTTATTAAGGGCCTAGTAACTTAAAAAACTTAGTTATTATAATTATAATAATTATTGCTATTGATATCAAGGTTCTCAAATAGAAAGCTTGAGTTGGAAGAGGAAGAAGACCTTGAGTCTGTAACAATTGGATAGAGATCTCCTGACAAGCCCCACCAGGCCACCATGATGTGGGATTATGGGACTGGAAATAAGGTCGTAACTAATTCTGTATCTGAGTATATCAGTCTAGTTAAATTAGTATTACATTTTATAACCCATGAGATTCAAAATCTATTGAATGTGGAAATCTTGCAAGTCTCCCAATTTGATACCAATGGGCAGTTGCCATTTCTAGTGCTCTTTGGCTGTTAGAATTCAGAGTCATTGCTCTATATTTCTTTCCAAAGCATTCAGTACGCATATTGAATATTGTGCCAGTTTTTCTGCTCTATCTGACCTTTTTGGATGTTTAATATCCAGTTTATTTTTTAAATTGTTATTTTGTAATCTTACTCCAATGTGATTGAAATTTAGGACAGGGACAGCCAGAGTTTTATGCATGAAATTCTTTATACCTTGCTTCATATGTGGTTATTGAGCTGTTAGGACAATAAATACATTCCCCATTCTCATGTCAGTTTCTGGGAGACAGTGTGCAAACTGGAAACTATGCAGCTAAGCATCTCAGAGGACTAGACATATGATAAAACAAATAAGGGACCTAGAGCACAGATGCTCTCTCCTGGGTTAATGAACGTCCTGGCTTCAGTCCTCATCTCTCAGACATAGCATCTCCATTCTGCCTGTGGGAGGGGACTTTCTAGTTACTCCACTATCATCAGCATCATGAGTAGCAACTGATTTCTCCACTGTTTCAGAATTCACAGGGTGGTTTTCTTCCTGGGACTCAAGCCTCCACCTTCAGACTGTAAATCTAGGTCATCCTGGACTCTTGCCTCCAATAGAGAGAACTCTGGTCTCTTTAAGATTAGGAGAAAATTGATTCTGAAGGTCAGACCTGAAATTTTGTTTCCTAGATCCATCATGCTTGTAATCAATTTGTTGCCTTCTTAGAGGAATCTAGCGTTCACGGTTACCACATTTTGATACTGAAGGTGGATCATTCCAAAATTTCTCCTTGTGCAGGCTCTCTTCATGTTGCAGTGTATTGACAGGGAATGCTGGAGGAATTCTGCATGCTCCTTTTGTGTGTGTTTCCTTTTGTATACAGGTAGTATACATTCCCAGCAGCTCTTACTGGCTCTCCTGCCAGTGTTTCTCCAGTGAGCCTAACCTACACCTCAGAAAAACTGGGGTGTATCCCACCAGGATCTCTGTGGGCAGCTTCCACGGCAGCCCAGGGAGGGAGATCCCTGGTGCCTTCCCTCAGCAGGTTTGCCTGGCATACCCCAAGTATTATTCCTGTCGTTTGTCCCATCGCAGCACCTGAGTGAATTATAGGCCAGAGTCACTCCATCTCCTGCAGAGGGTAAACCTCGGCCTTGGCACCTGACTGCCAGAAACAACTTCAGTGGGTGAGGGAAGGAGATATTTTAGCTTCCGCTTCCAGGAGTTTCAGACTTTTGTCCTTGGCTCTGTGACACCACAGGCCGTGGCCAGGGCTTGTGGCAAAGCCTGCTCACCTTAGGATGGGTAGGAAGCATCAAGAGTGGGGGAGCAGAGGACGAGACACCCCCAAGTACATACTCCAACTCTACTTCTGCCAGCCAGGCTCCACCTCCTAGGTATTCCAGAACTTCTCCAGACAGCTCCATCAGCTAGAGACAAGCAGCTTTGGAGTGTGTGTGTGTGGTGGGAGGAGGGGTACTTCACAGCCAAACCATAACCATGAGGATGGTGGCAAGGAAGCTTCTAGTTTTATTTCTTTGGAGCATTCTCTGTCATAGTCAGAGGTAATAGTCTCTATAGACTTTAGAGTGCACTTTGCCCCTGATATTCATTAGCTTCCGTTGTTTCTGGGACCCAGCACCTGATGGAAGCCACCTAAGGGAAGAAGGCCTGATCCCTGGCTGAGGTGGCAGTCGGGAGATGTCAGTGTGCTGTGGCGGATGGGCCAGCAGGGAAGGCACAGCCGGGTGGGTGGGGTGGCTCAGCAGGAAGGGGCCAGGACAAGATACGGGACTCCTTCTCCATGGCTGGCTGGCTCCAGCGAGGCCTCCTCCTGCTCTCCATCACTTCCAGTGCAACCCTGATATTAGTGCTTCAGCAGAGTGATCCATTGCTTACCTCCCAGTTCCCATGACCTGACTGTCTCTGGAAACACTAACGGAGACACAGCCAGGGGTGCACATTCCTAATCTCCCAGAAATGTCTTCCTCTCATTGATTTGACAATGATGATGATCCAGCACAAATCCCTTTTAGTGGTTATCCCAATTTAACACATTTGCTGTGGCCAGTGTTTGAATGCTGGCTGTCCATGTCTGAGTGTCAGACTTTTCTTGAAGTTTATACACACACATCCACACACATACTTACACACTCTCACATACACTCACATATAGTTTTTCAACAGCTCTTCCTTTAAGTTAGAGGGTCTTTTAACTCAACTGGTAGGACTATCATAGCCCATGAATGGGGAAGTGTGTGTGTGTGTGTGTGTGTGTGTGTGTGTGTGTGTGTACATTTGTGTGAACATACATATGAATATAGGTCTCCTTGAAGGAATTAATAAATTCTTATTTTCTTCTCTGTTTTCTGTTTTGGGTTTGCTTTTGTTTCTTTTCTCTTGACCATTCCAAATCACAGGAACTGCCCTTGTCCCTGGTTTTCTGTACTTATATAGGATCAGTCTAAATATGTGCTTACTTTAAGCCAATATTAATGTTCTCATTACTGATCACTCTAAGTTTGATAGAAGCCACTTTGCTTATGAAGCTTAATGGCTTATTAAAAGTTTTCTCCATTTCTGGGCTATGATTTTTCCTGCCAGCTGGGGCACAGGGTCATCTGACTTAAAGGAAGAGTTGTTGAATTCTGACTTCCACGGGACTCTGATTACACTGATTGGCTTGAAAATAGATACTGTCATTAACATGTCCTTAGTTCTGAGTTTAGAAATAGAAAACGGGAGTCCATTTTAGCTCATATGGGTTGAAATGGGTGTTTTATGCTCAATAAGCATATTTATGGAAAAATAAACCTTGTAACACTGGAGCCAATGACTTTAGTGTAAAAATTTAACAGTAAAACACTGCAATATCGATGGGACATTGTTACATAAATGGACTCCCTGCCTGCAAAGGTGCTCTTAGTTATAACACCCCAGGGTAGTTCATTTTCCTATGAGTAAAATTGGCACGGAATTATATTTTGGGGTCTATATGTACACTGTGAAGTATTATTATGGGCAAATAGGCACACTAGATTAGAAGGTTGACAGCCATGTAAAGTGGCATAGAAGCTTTAACTTGCTGATTAGGTCAATGTGAGAATTATGAATTGACGACTTATTTAACGAAGTAGCTTTCACAGTCTCACAGGATTCTCATTTCAAACTTTTCCATGAAATCTTCTATCCATAACCCAGAGGCCTCTGTGACAGGAAATCATAAAATACCCTTTGCTTTCTTACTGATACACTGTTTTCTAGAAAAAGATAAATCTCTTATAGATGTATTTTTTGATACAGATATTCTTTTATAAAACAATTTTGAAGAGTGCATCATTTCTAGAGCATGAGGTCTGTAATAGAGGTAGACATTTTTGCCTGCATCCTTGTGGTCAGCAGTGGCTTGCCGACTTAGCTACACTTCAGTGTGGAATAACAAAACCAAAAAAATCTCCACGTCAAACAAAAGTAGGTCCACATAATGATGTCTTCTTGCTGGCGCCAGTGATGGGAGGAGGGGGCACACAATTCCCATGTCTTGAGAAACAACAGGGTGTGTTATGAAATGGGGTTTCCTCCAGACAATGCCACATGAGTATGAGTGATTAATTATACAGTTTCATTGTTATCTTTTGTTCAGAACGATAATGCTCTGTAGGGTCCCCGGAACTTTTCCTCTCATATGATCATGTCAGGTTTTGATTAAGCATCATTATGTACAGTTCATTAACAATGTATCTTAAAACGAGCTTTTGATTGAACACTTTTATTGGCCATTTACTTTAATTGATGGATTCTGTTGAAATTTCCCATAGAAAATTGGTCCGGATGGTTACAGTATTTTTCATTATATATCATGGTTTTTTTTTTCCCCACTCTAAAAGAGCCCAAGTTACTTAAGCAAATAAAATAAAACCTTAACTTTCAAAAATTATTGATCTATTGCCAAAATAGTTTCTCTTTGCATAGTTGAATTAGGAGAAAAACAAACTGTTGATATTGAATAGAAATTAGAAAAAAATTGGGAAATTAAGTAATCCTATTAGTCTAGCCTATTTTTCCTTAGTGCTCAACTTATATATGTATAGTCTTGGAACTTAAACTCAGGGACAGGTTGCTGTTCCTGAGCTTTTTCTTTTTCTTTTTTTTCTCTCTCATGGTTAGCACTCTACCACTTGAGCTACACAGCTCTACTTCTGTCTTTTTGGTGGTTAATTGGAGATCAGAATCTCAGGGACTTTCTTCTCTGGGCTGGCATGGAAGGTTCTTTAAACTTTTAATCAAATGGTTAAACATATATGGCAATGAGTCAATAGATAATTTTTTGTAATGTCTTTAATGAAAAGCTAGAAAATTCTTTAAATATATTATTCAATAGTAAAAGAAACTACCCTGGTGTATTTTGATGGTGAACTTAATGATCATTGTAGGTATTTGAGCAAAAGGAGACAGCTACTCACTGAGGATGAGAATATGGTACAATAGATTATCTTTAATATTTTGCCACTGTTAACCTTTTATAAGGTTATAACTACTCATGAAAAGTGTAAAGTAAGGCAAAGACAAGATAAGAACAGGAAAAAGGCGTCTGAAGATTAGTGTGTGTCTTCAGTCACTAAATTTCTACACCCTTAGAGGTGATGATAAGGAAACTGGACTAAGTGCTTTTATGGGTTCTCACTCCCAAACATTCCATGATTCTCCATTTTCCTTTGGGTTGGGAAGTAAAGTAAATTGAATTCCTCCAAAAGCCTGTATTTCAGATAGGAAACACCAGACACTGGGGGCAATCGAAGTTGTTAAGAAATGTTGGCAAATTTCTAAACTTTTAATTGACATTTCTGACATTTATTACACTAACATATATTTCTATTTCATGCATTTGTGAAGCAATTTTTCCCCTCCTACTAAAAATATGTGACTCAGAATTAAATCAAGAGCAAGCGTTTTTCTCTCCATAAATTTCCTTTTCTTCCTTGAAATAGCAATTATTGCTACCATGGGGCAAGTCTGTGAACTGGATTGCGCTTTGTCATCATCATCACAGAGAAAGGTCAGATTTGAATTTTAGTTGCTGAGCATGGGTTCTTTTTCAGGAAAAGAAGAATTAGTCATTGCTTACCTTTCTAAATCTCATCGATTGGGTGTCGTTATATTTCTTCCTCTTCTATCTGTTTCTGATTGTCTTAGAATAAGACAAGGGTGAGACATAAAGCCTATTAATTCAAAAATATATTTTGAAGAATGTAATGAAATCAGGAAGATGGAGCTGTTAGAAATCACTTAACCACCTAGACATTTTGGACATAGCCAAAAGTGTTCCATCTTCTGACACTTGAAAGCAAAGAAATCCTAAATAGTAAAGATGCAAAGCCAACAGAATGCTTCTCTGTCTGTCTGTCTGTCTGTCTGTCTGTCTCTCTCTCTCTCTCTCCCTGTTGATCCTACCTCTTTCTTCTCCAAGGTATCACTTTCACTGAAGTGAAATGTGCCTGGATTTGGATACATCATCATTAATTTTCTGTAGGATGCTGAGTGGGTCATACTGCTTCATTAACCCGTGTCTCGGCATTTAAAAACTGACTCTTCTTCAGCTAGTGGAAGACACTTTCTCCTTCCACCACATCTTCTTGCATTCATCCTCCTCCTCAAGTGAGATAGCAAATCATGAAAAAATAGAATTTGAAAGAAAATGAATCCATTGAAACATTCAAGTTCATGAGCAAGTTTTAGACCGTACTTGAAGTTCATTCATATATCTCCATTTATTCCCAACAAATGAAATGAATGAAAAAAGTAGCTTTACTAACATTTGGCATCTTAAATTATTGAGAGGAGCATCATTTTTATTATCTGATTTATTATATAGTAGGGTTTGTGGAAATAATAGAAATGCACTAACCTACACTGTATAACCTGTAGAACATGCCTACATATACTCCATAGCATCTCTCCTTCTATCTAGGTCAAAGAGTCAAAAATGGTAGTTGTAAAACTAACTAATAGTCCTACTTACTAATTGACATATCTGGCAGAGAAGAAAAAAAATAGGCAGCTGTAACTCAATGTACCATCTATATGTAATACTGGAAAAACAACTTTGTGTGTATGCACTATGGGAAAATAGAATGTGGAAATAGATTCTAATTATTAAACGGGGGTTTGGGAGGGTTTGGGACCCTAAGGAGGAGAGGCAGGCATTTTGCCTTCTTGCCAGTAATAAGGCATTTGGGTTAAAGCACTGGACTTAGTGGTTAACAATCCTGGCCTCTCGCCTTCAGACAGCTTTCAGCTCTGGAGTGATCCAGCCAGGTCAACTCACCTTCATAAGATTTGGCATTACAGTCACTATACAGACAAAAGCAGAAGGCCTGATATACAAGCTGGTGAAGCAGAGCCTTGCATATGGCAGGCCCCTATGATGTAGTCATGCCCTCTGAATCATTCTCCTTTTCTTCGCCCAGCAATGGAAGAACCCAACGGTCTTCGAGCTTTTATAAAGCAGTAGAACCTTTTGAACAACAGTAATAAACTATTTTGTGGGGATGATGTATATTCTATATGGGTCACTCAGGCCAATGGTCCATAGTCTTCCATCTTGTATTTTCCTCAAGTTTCTCTGAAAACTTCATGACAGAAAATGAGTATGGTGACCCTGGGAAATAGTATGGCCAATCATTCTTTGGTAAATGCAGGATGAAGACGAGCCTGATTTTGGCACAGTTGTGTCACAGATGCCATGTGTGTTTGTCCACGGTGAGTGGACAAATGACAGAAATTGTCATTCCTCGCAGTACAGATATCTATAATTAACAACATATGTTGGGTTTCTTCTCACTGAAGTCTATGTAAAGACAAAAGAACTATTTGGTTTAGAATAGATCAGAGCACTATAATGACTGGGTACATTTTACTAAATATTTAACTTACTTTTCTAATAACCACACTAAGAGGTATGCAATGATTGTGAGAGCCTGTGGAGGCAGATTAAACTAATTTTAAATCCCAGGTCTTCCACTGATTAGCTTTGTGATCTTAGGCAATTATTTAAACCTTGTCAATCCACAATATCTTCATTAGTGAATCTGAAATGCAAATGCAAATTCATTCCTCATTTGGATTACTATAAGATAAAACACACAAACAGATAATGACAACATGCACTTATACACACACGCACACACGCGCGCACGCACACACACACAAATACACACACACACACACACACACACACACACACACACACACACACACACGCACACACACCCCAAACAAGCAAAACAAGGGCCCTTCCTGGACTCAGCATAGAGTAAATGCTCAATAAGTCTTAACTCGTTTTTGTTAAAATACAGTGTGGATTTTGACTTACAGACCCTATTCAACCAAAACAAAAACAAAAAAAGGTAAAACTTCAGCCAAACTTGGCTAGGACGCTATACTGGTACATATTGATATATAGACTGATATATCGTGTTTCTTTCATTTTTCTACCCCTGAACCATTTACTGATCATTTCTACACTACAGCTAACTGGGATTTTTACCCTACTATGGATGGATTCTCAAGTACTTGGCTTTACCTACTGAGTGTTTATATACAATAAAGATGTAAATGTCAATATCAACTGTGTACTTGTAACTCTATCAGCTACTTGTAACTCTGTCAGCTACTGATAGCTGCTTGACAGACTTAGCAGTCTTAGAGTAAGAAATCAACTGTTTTTCCAAATGTGGTCTTTCTTTTAAGTGTCTCAGTTGTCACAGATTAAACTAGGAATCTTTCTCTCTCTCTCTTTCTCTCTGTCTGTCTTTCACTCTCTTATTAGATATTTCATTAGTAAATGACTCCAGTGTGCACCGCAGAACATTGTTGCTCTTCTTGTAGATAATATTAACTGTAGAATTAAATTCTCACAGATGGAAAATACAGTTGCAACATCTGGAGATTCTGATTGATTGGGTCTGAGGAAAGGCCTGGTATTTTGCATTTCTAGCACGCTGCCCAATGATGCCCGTGCTGTGCTACCAGCCTGCAGAGCACGGCCTCAGAGCAGGGCCTTCAGGGGCATCGCAGGGTAAATCACCCTCTCGTTCCATCCCTTTGCCCATCCAGTTAGTGTACGCAGGTTTTCTTTTTGTTTATTCCTGTATTCCATGCCAGTCATGTTGAAATGCAAACAGATTCCCCCCGAATCTCCATTGCTGAGTTGGACGTCTTAAGCTGTTTATCTCTGAGGAAATGTATCTTGTTAAAGGAAGAAAACAAACAAAAACCAACTTACAAGTTTGTGCCAACCTCAAATGTCCACCTAATTTTACTGGATGATCTTCTTTGGCAGGTTTCATCTGTGTTTTTTGAATATCCAGCAGGTTGGTTTTCTAACCACAAGGAAAGTAAAAGTCCCTCATTGGAAAAAGCAAACCTTCAAGGACTTTGAAAAACTATTAAAATTACATTGGTATGTGACAGAGGCCAGCCCACAAACCTGGGCAGGCTGGGCCTTTACAGTATCAAGCACCCTTCCTTCCACAAATTTCCCTCAATACAGATCTGTCTGAGAGCCTTCTGGAGCCAGAGAGGATGGTAAAGATGAGAAATAGGCCCTCTGTGGATTTATTAATTTCTCAGTAACCACAATAAAGACACAGCAGGCAAATCCCTGGCCCCCTCTACTTGCCCCTCTCCCCATCCTAAAACTTGAGGCTATTAAAAAAATGTCATAAATTCATTATTTTAAGAGCTGTTTCTTAAGAAAACTCTGGGCCAAGCCTTCCAGAATACATTATCCGTTTCAACACAGATTCTCATTGACAACATTTTGTGGGCATCCATTGAATATTAATATTAAGCCAAGGAAAGAATGGTCCGTGTTTCTTTTCCCTGAAAATGACAGGAATAGTGGGTACTTGTTCCTTCTGAAAAACAGGAAATATCTAAGCCAACAGCGTTCACACTGGTGTCATTCCTGCATGGCTTCAGTTATGGATTGAACCTTGCCAACTTCTCCATGACGCATCTGCCTACCAGAGAGGGAGAGGCTTATGTGAGAGATTCACTGGGAAAGGTTATCTCAGAAGCAAATCATACGCCACTCTCCACCCTGAAGATCCTGAAATGCAGTGGGAAGCAGTCTATCCCCAAACGGGGCTTCTGTCTTATATGATTTCTCGGAAATTAATGAGGTAATCTTTGAAGGCCATTGTGACAGAATTGGGACTTCATTCTTTGGAAGGGATGCTCACATTGAATGAGCACAGACCTTTGTCATCTGCCACCTGAAACTACAAAAGTGAAGCATTTTGAAGAGTTAAGGCTTAAAAGGCTTTAGGAATGTCCCAGAAGTCAATCCTTGAAGGCTCTTCTCCCATGCAGGTAATTCACCAAGTAGGAGAGGGTGGAGCTGGGGATGGAGTACCAGCTGGGTTTGGTAGCCTTGGAGAGACATTTGTAGTCAAATCTCAAAGAAGCTTCCTGTTGGTATTTTTTGCCATCACTGAAGTGTGATATTGTATTTCATCATTTCTGTTGAATCCAGACAGTTAATATCCCTAAAATCTTGCCCCAGGGCCTGCACATTTATAAACACAGGAATAGGAGTTGTTGCAGCCTCTCTTCTATTGATTTGGAGAGTGCTTTAGGGGAATCCTAAGATCAATAAAGCCTTGGCTTCCTTCCTTCCACTTCTTCATTGCCATTTCTATCACCCCAAGTTTGCCTCTCTCCTTTTCTTGTCTTGCTCTTGGAGCTCTGTGCCATTTGAGGCAGATCTTTTCCTCTCATCTGCCACAGAGAAGGAGATAATCTTAAATGCTGTGGTCCCTTTCAAGGTGGATGAAAGGATACTTAAAGTATTAGACCTAAATTCCTCTAATACTTCTTGGGTCTACCTTTATTGGCTTTAGGATGCAATAGCGAAGAACCTCAGACTTTACTCTGATTTAATGATGGTGGTTCTGGTCTTGGCAAAAAAGACTGAATAACACATGGTCCGTGGACCATGGGCCTGTCCATTAGATTTTTCTGTCTTCCTGTTCCTGCCTCTGCTTGCATATGTGTGTCAAACAAATGTTTGTGCACATGAAGGTGAGGAAACACATATGGTAGGCAGTATCTGCATGGAAGAGAAGAGGATTTTTTTTTAAATGCCAAAATAAGGATGGTAAAACTCAAACACAATAAAATAATAGCCTTCAGACAACACCCGATTCCTTGACAGTTGGGTTCTATCCAAGATCCTTATTATTTTTGTTATTGTTGTTATGTGCTTGTTTCCAGACATAGTCTCCCTGAATAGCCGGCATTGCTTTAGACTTTTGATCCAGCTGTCTCAGCCTTCTGAGTGCTGGGATTATAGGCATGCTCAGCTAAGATCCTTGTTTTGCTTTCTGGACAAGTCTTTCTTTAGATCGATAGGAGGTAATAAGCTCTCCCTGAAAAGGAAAAAAGTAAAACAAACAAAAACCAACTTCCTTTTCTCACCCTAAGATGAGAGATGACTTTTGTTCACCCATTTTGCTACTAAAAGAAAATCCAGAAGTTAGAAGGAAGTTTCCCAGATGTAATTCCCTCTCTCTCTCTCTCTCTCTCTCTCTCTTTCTCTCTCTTATAAGCACAGGAATAACAATTGCTGGGGCCTCTGTTCTATTGAATATATATATATATATATATATGTATATATATATATATATATATATATTTAGATAGATAGAGATGAAAGATATATATGAGAGAAAAAATATATATAAAGGAAAGATGTCTGAAGCTTTCATTGAAGTTCATCTTTCTTGTATCCTCAGAACTAGTGTAGCAAAGCATGAGAGTAAAACAAGCAACATTTTGCATAATAACTCTGGATCTGCCCCTAAGAAGTCCATGTGTCAAACTATTGGGTCTCCACCCCTTGGCAATATTGGAAGATGTTGAACCCTTTAGCAAAAGGAATATGGAGGGAAGCCTTGGAAGGCGATATTGGGACTGGGCCCATCCTCTTTTCTCTTCTGCACAGCTCTTTTCTGCACTGTGTGCCACGCTCCCTGATACACTGTTGACATCCAGGCCCAAAGCAACAAGGTCAACCGGTCCTACACTGAAGCCTCCAGAACTCTTATCCAAAATAAATCTTTCCTCTCTTTCCGTTGATTTATCTACCATATTTTTCACAGTCACAGAAAAAAAACCAACTGAATAACACAGCATCTCCTAATCTAAAATAAGTAAAAGAATGTGTGATTTCTAAAACTACAGCCTCCCCTTGCCTCTGAAAAGCAAATGACCCTTGCTTGGGTCAGTGAGGACTGACTAGCCTTCAAGAGGTCCCAGACCTCTTTGCCTCCTTTTCTGCTGCTCTTCAGCTCCTCTCTTGGCTCTGCCGTCACCTCAAGGAAGTGGCTGTGTCTCCTCCATCTGAAGATTAATGTGTTCAGTCTTGGCACCAACACAGAAAGGACTTTTGCATTAGAAACATTTCTTCCATGATCAATGGCCTATCTGTACTGACAAATGGCTACAAGAGGGGTATAATTAACAAGGTAGACCCTTCCTGGTGGCTCATTTCCCCCGGACTGCCTTTCACAGAACATGAAACAACCTGTCCATTGGATCCGTAGAAGTGAAGGTTTATGGAGTTGGTCCATTTCAACTCCTAGTGTAAGAGTCACATAAGGGATGATCTATTCTCCGCACTCTATCTGCGTGGTTGGCCCTCCCCTTCATGACTGACAGTCCCTATCCTGTACTGAAAGACCATCTGTCTCCACAGCTCGCCCACATAAGGATTGAGTTGTTGTCAGTGAGGCACCAGGACTGTAGCAACAGGCACCCATGCCAGACAACACAGGTGGTTGGGAGCATGGAAAGTCACCAGGGAGACGCAGAAATCAGCACTTCACGAGTTGGGAGGAAGGCATGTGAAGGCTTTGCAATCCTGTCCCAATATCTGGAAGTCTGAGCCAAAGGATGGACATGGTATCTCTCCTAGGATTATACATCAAATTCTAACTCTATCTATCTATCTATCTATCTATCTATCTATCTATCTATCTATCTATCTATCTATCTATCTATCTATCTATCTATCTATCTATCTATCTATCTATCTATCTATCTGTCTGTCTATCTATCTATCTACCTACCTATCTATATATACATGCATACATATACACACAGGCTCGGTTATTATTATTTTTCACTAAAAAATCATGAGCCAGGGGGCATGCATTTTGTGTGAATTACCTAAGTTAATCAATACATGAAATCTAATATCACCTCTATTTCTATAGAAAAGGAAAGGTGACTTTCTCAAGGTCACTTGGATAATGGTGGGTGGTGAGTCAGGATTTGCACCCAGGCAGCTAGAAGCAAGTAGTTAACACAGGCTACAGAAGGCACATGGTTCATTTGTCGAAGGTCCACAGGGCCAGAGAAGCACTGGGACGCGTCTTCTGATGGTCTGATGCTTCACAGAGTGACTGAAAGAGCTACAGACACATTCCAAACATTGTCTCCCCAGAAGTGAAGAAAATGAAATGATCAAATGTACGTGCTGATCGTTGGGATTCCATAGTGCCGATTCCAGATATTTGGATGCTGCATATACTGAGCTATCTCACGCCATCAAATTGTGGAGAGCTGCGGGAGCTGGCCAAAGATGGCGCGGCCACATGGCACGGCCAAGCCAAAGATGGCGCTGGCTTCCGCCTTCCGCCTTCCCGATGGCGAGTGCTCTCTGTGAAAAACAACTTCTTATATGGCTATGGCTTGGCTACTGGCTTGCTTCCGTGTTTGCGACCCTATTGGTATATGCCACGTGGCACCTCGGGATTGGCCATTCAGGAGGCTTATAACGGGAGTGCGGATGTGGGGCGAGAGAGAAGCTAATAATCAAGGTTCCTGAATAAACTGCTTTGAGAAGAATCCCGGGTTGTGTCTTCCTTGCTGGTCGAGGTGGATGCAACAAGTGGTGGCCCGTACGGGGAAACTAACTCCACAAGGGATCCAGAACTCTTGGCAGTCAGGGTGGTGCACCGGTAAGTTCCCAGGTAAGTGGGAATCCGCGATTAAAGCGGGCATAATACGGGGCTCTTCTCTGTAGATAAAGAGAGAGCGGAAACCCGGGAAGAAATACAGGCCTAAAGTGAAAGTAAGAATATAAATATAAAAAATAAAAAAGGGAGTAAAAAAAGATAAAATTTTTATAACTAAGATGGGCGCCGCGACGTCTCATCCAATTTTTCTGGCCCTGAATGAGCTCCTACGCTCAAAAGGACTAAAGTTTAAGAAGGGTGTTTTACAGAGTTTCCTTGAAGAATGCAACATTGTAGCTCCTTGGTTCATAGTGTCCGGGAGCCTTACAGTAGCCTCGTGGGAAAAATTAGGGAGGGATTTGGACTTTGCGTATGAACAGGGCACATTAAAGGCAGGAGTCCGCACCATTTGGAAACTGATAAGGGGCTGCCTGGAGGACCAGCGCTGCTGTGAGGTTATAGAAAATGGACAGTCAGCACTGGAGCAGCTACAGGAGGAGAGGTCAGAGAAGGCGATCAGTGAAAAGGGAGACAGTAGACAGGGCAAAAGGGGACAACTATACCCAGATCTGTCTGAGCTGAAATTGGAAAGAGAAAGTTCCAGTGAGTTAGAGGAGGAAGAAGTGAGAGCACTTATTCAACAGATGAAAAGGAGCCGTATAAAAAAGGGGGAACGTAAGCTAAGCCAACCTGTGCTTAATGAGGATGTGGAAAGAACTTTTGGTCAGGTCCCTTTAGATGACGTAAAAAGAACTTCCGGTCAAGTCCCCTTAGGTCCTCCTCCATATCAACATGGAGCCAATGGGCATACGTTTTGCCCGGATACTTGGCGGACTGCCCGAGCAAAACTCGCCTTCCCAGTTTTTCAAGATGGTAATCAACAGAGATTTCATGAGCCTCTAGAATTTAAAGCAATTAAGTCCCTGGCTGAGTCTGTTCGGACGTATGGGATTACAGCCTCTTTTACTGTAGCTCAAGTGGAGGCTATAAAGAGATACTGCATGACTCCCTCTGATTGGGCAAGCCTAGCACGGGCATGTTTGAGTCCAGGCCAATACTTGGATTGGAGGGCATTTATGCTGGAATTTTGTAATGAACAGGCAGCCATCAATCAAGCGAACGGAAACCAGGCTTGGGATAGAGATATGCTCTTAGGACAAGGCCGCTTTGCTAATGTGTGTGGTTTCCCCTTTTGTGTTTTTGATAATTAACACCTCTGTATGCTCAGATGATGTGTGTGCTTGCACTAATAAAACCTGCTATTATGCTACCTGCTGGAGTTCTCAGTATCCATTAGCTATAGTTGCACGCATTCCGCGTTGGGTGCCCGCGCCAGTAGATGCTTCTCAAGCTGTAACCTTGTTTAGACATGAGAGATTTTGGCATCACTGTGGCCATTGTAACTGCTATAGCCGTGGCTGCTGCGGGTGCGACGGCTGCCGCTGCCGCCATGTCGCATACTGTGCAGACGGCTCAAACTTTAAATAATTTGTCGGCTACTACAGCCAGAGCTCTGGATTTACAACAAGTGGCCTTTGCACAATTAAAAGGAGGACTGATGCTGTTAAATCAAAGGATTGATCTTGTGCAAGAACAGGTTGATACCATGTGGCAGTTGGCTCAGCTGGGATGTATTCAAAAATATGAAGGGCTTTGTATTACTGCTATTCAGTACTATAACTATACTCAGGCAGCAAATTTGTCTAAACAACTGTCAAGTTATCTTTTAGACAACTGGATGGGAGAATTCGACCAATTGATGTTGCAGCTACGATCAGCCATTGTCGCGGTAAACTCTACCCGGATGGATGATGCCCTGTTACAAGATGTTTCCTCCTGGATTTTGACAGCTGTGGATCATTTGAAGGAGTGGGCGGGATTAGGCTCCCTTATCGGTATCCTGGCATTGGTGATCTTGCTGTGCCTGTGGTGCATATACCGGATTAGGAGCTCGCAGCGCAGGAGTATGGCTATGGTGGTCCAGGCTTTCACTGCCATTGAGGCCGGACAGTCCCCCCACGCGTGGCTTGCCACGTTAACGGAATAGCACAGGGTATAAGGCAAACGCACTGCACTTGGGAATCACTTCCTGGCGTAAGCCCAAGAAGAGCATGTTGGGCTGCAAGTGGGTTGATGCCCAAGATCCCACCTCTGCAAAAAAGGCATCGGACGGGCCTGGTCGTCACTGGGGGAAGCGCGCCCCTCAGGCGAAGACCAGTGCAAGGTCCTCTCATTAATGTTTTAGACAGAGGCCCAACCTCTACTCTTACCTGTCGCTTAATAAAACAAAAAGGGGGAGCTGTGGAGAGCTGCGGGAGCTGGCCAAAGATGGCGCGGCCACATGGCACGGCCAAGCCAAAGATGGCGCTGGCTTCCGCCTTCCGCCTTCCCGATGGCGAGTGCTCTCTGTGAAAAACAACTCCTTATATGGCTATGGCTTGGCTACTGGCTTGCTTCCGTGTTTGCGACCCTATTGGTATATGCCACGTGGCACCTCGGGATTGGCCATTCAGGAGGCTTATAACAGGAGTGTGGATGTGGGGTGAGAGAGAAGCTAATAATCAAGGTTCCTGAATAAACTGCTTTGAGAAGAATCCCGGGTTGTGTCTTCCTTGCTGGTCGAGGTGGATGTGACATCAAATCTCTTTAGTGATTCTGAATCTAAGAGAAATCTGGCAACCTATGACCAAAATTACAGAACTGAAACTTTGTATTTCTTTTTCCTTTCTGATAATGCTTCAGGCCCTGATAAGGAAGCACAGCATCATACTTATAACTTTCCCCAACCTATTATGTGTTACATCCACAGAGAGGTCCTTCAATTCTTTGAATCCACCATTCCTTCATTCCCACTGTGCAACTTCAGCTCTGAGGTCAAGCATATCTGCCATGAACACTTTAAGGGAATCTTCTGTGTCTTTGTCTGCATCTCTTTCTCCTGACAACCTAGGAATGGTTCTAGGTCACATGAAGCACAAATCTAAGTGAAGTGTCTCTTCGTTTCCCTTTTATTTCTTTCTCCAGCACTTATCTTTAAATATACTGTGTAGTTTTCTGTATGTTGCTTCTTGTTTGTTGTCAGATTATAAATCTAGGAAAGCAGAAGTTCCTATTTATTAACAGCTGCGCAGATATTTCTACACCATTACCAGCATATACAAAATGAATCTCTCAAATTTTCTTTGTTGGAGCTGGCACATTTCCTTGGTGCTTTCATAACACTTTATGCAAACTTTCCTTGGGTTCTTTCCATATTAACTTATAATTTATCTTATATACTACCATTGTCTGCCCTGGACAATAAGATACTTACTCCAGAGTAAAGAGTGAGTCATATATTACTTTATCTTCAATATATTTAACAGTACTTGGCACATAATAATTACTCAATAAATGTTTAATGAATTTTCAATGAATAAGTAGGCTATCTAGAAGAAATATCTATTTTGAGGAAGAAGAAATAATTGCTCTGAATTGTGGATTTAGCAGACAGAGTCTATAGTATTCTATTCAAAACTCTAAATCCCTCCACAAGTATTTATAGGTGATGCATATTAACTATTCATATGAAATGTATATTCAAGCTTTACTAAAACAATAACTTATGTGAAATTCATAGTAATCAAGTAATAGAAAGATCTTAGAAGTGTAGACCAAGTAAGGTAATAATAACTCAGATAAACTGAGCAAAGGATAATGCAGGCCACACAGAAGAAAATGCCAGGATTTCTTAAGTCTTAATTATCCATACATAATTCTTTGTGGAACCAATGGGAATAATGAATTACTAAGTGGGACAATATTTAGTCTCTAGAGCAGAGAGGTTAAACATTTCAAAACAGAAAATATTGTATATAACTATGATGCTTATTCTCAAGTCTCTTTTAAAAGTGACTAATGTGACAAGTGACTTATTTAAATGTAAATGTAATTTGGTTTTTAAAGTAGGCTTTCCTGTGTTTCTTAAATGTCAAAAGAGAGATACTGCCTAATCATTTTGTTTTCCAATCTCTAATCTCTCATTCAGGTCTCATACCTTTCTCTGTCAGTGGGTGTTTTGTTTAGCTTTTTTTTTTTAACCTGAAGCTGCCCACAGTTAAAAAAAAAAAAAAAAAAGAAGGACATTGCAAATGAATAAGCAGCTAGATTTTCTCCAAGAAAGGGTATTTAAATGAAACAGCAATTTCTTGTGTGGGAACACATGAAGTGGTAACATAAAAAAATGTACTCTTAAGGTTCACTTGCAGTGTGGTATAAGCAAGGTGACTGGCTTTAACATTTTTCTGTGCCTTTCTCCATCCTCCAGGGCTGAGCACTGACCCCAAGTACACCACCAAACGTACAGAGTTTGTCTATTTGTCTGTCTTCCATCTGCACATCATATAGCCCTCACATTGTTCAGCTGGGACTCTGTCATTGTCCCAACATCTAACACAAAAGAGGCTGCCTTAGTCCTCTAGGGCAACTGGCCCTGAGACCAGCGGACACAGATGGTGACTAAATGCATTAATATGCTCCGTTCATGATGGAAATTACACAGAAATAATATATTAACTGGAAAGGATTGCTTTCTATTTTTGCTACAGAGTTTTTGAGGCCATGTCTGCATACATAGGAGGAACCATCAGGTACGGGTATTTTCTGTTCCTTAAAGCGAAAGAAACGACGGTAATGGCTCTTTGGGGGTTGTCCGTTATAGATTATTAAATGAACAATTTCTCAGAGCCATCTGCAAAATGGGACTCACGGTATTCCCTGCTTCCGGGAAAAGGATGGGGAGGAAGGCAGCTCAGAGCTTCAGAGCCCTTCATGAATGCAATGCTGTTGGGAGTATTCATAGATGGAGTGGTAAGTGATCATTAGAGACAGCTAAAGAGGTCTGGATGGCTTTGAGGTTTTCTGCGTGACAGGAATTCTTTCTTTGTTAACGAGTGGAAAGCTACCTAGAAGGTCCGTTGGACATCATGCGCAAGTTTTGTTGCAGTATACTTAGACAAGAATCTTGCTTCTTGCTTGTGTTCAGTTCTCCAGTGGTGGCTGACTGTCTATGGACAGGCAGAGCCGCTGGGCTACTATGGGCTTCTCTTCTGTCTGGGGTCTTTGTTAACCCTACCTTCTTCTTGCCTTATTGACTTTATTGTCCATTCTACCACCCTTCTCTCGGTTTTTCCAAGAGTAATCGGTGTTTCCTAAACTCAATAAAACAAGTAAAAGCACTAAAAACCAACAACAAAGACTCCTCCCCATGGCCTGTCACCACAGCTGTTCTTAGTTATCACAAACCATCCATTTCTAGCAGAGAAAGGTGTTCACAACCTGAACAATAAGAACCTAGAAACCAGTAAAATGTTAGTTTAATTTAATTTAATTTTTTAAAATGAAAGCGAGGTGCTAATGGGTCATACCTGTAATCCCAGCTACTCAGAAGCTTGAGATCTGAGGATTAGGATTGGGGGAGGAAAGTCTTTTGGAGGTGTGGCTCAAGTGATCGAGCACCAGCCTTGAACACAGAACTAAGCAAGAACATGAGGCTTTAATGCTAAGGCCCAGCTGCAGATGTGTGCCCATGCAAACACGCAAACACACACACATACATACACACAGACACACACATACACACACACACATACAATATGAAGAAGAAAAAGAAGAAGAATTTTAATGCAATTAGCTCAGATTTGATTGCCAAACCAGAAATTTGGGGAGACAGGAGAAGCTACTTGCTGATTGGATGGTGAGGAGGGGAGGTTTAGGGTTCAAAAGACTCTGCTACTAGAACCCTGTGTTTCGTGAGGAAATAGGAAAGAAGGGACTGGGCCAAGGACCAGTTCAATTCTAAAAATTGGAAATAGGAGTGAGCATGCTTGATTGGTAAATTAGAGGCAGTACACATCTTTTAGGATGGTTAACATGAACAGTAAAGGAAAAAAAAATAATAATGATGATGTTTCCTAAGAAACAGTCTTGATTTATCTGTCTACTAAAGTAGTTGATTTTTTAAAATTATTGGCAATTTTGTCTTAACCAAAAGGAAAACCAATTATTTCTATGGAAGAATGTCTCAAATTGAATTGTCCTTATAATTCTGACTGACTTTGAGTTCAGACTGGTAAAGCAGCAAGGGTAACTTCAGTAAACACTATTTCAAAGAAGAGATTAAACATCTTTTAAATGAAAAAATTTTGAAAGGGGGGAAAACGGTGTGCTTTGATTTTCTCACCTTTTAGATGGAGAACATGAGGATCAGATAAATCGCTGATGGCTGGGGTCTGCCAAAGGATGTGTGGCAAGATGAGGAAAAAACACAAAAGATAGACCTTTTGCTTGTCCAGTGCCTGCCGAGTAACCTTCCGGCTAATGGAAGACTTGATAAGACTTCTCCATGTGACACTCTTAACAGAGTATGGGATTCAATCACAGAGAGAAGTTTGTTGTGGAGTTTTTTTAATGGGAAGAACATGTCATGTTTCCGTAATGGATTCCTGGCTTATTGCAAGAACATTCCTTGTTGAATCTCCCTGCAGATGACTTAACAAAAGAAAACACTGAGTTACACAAAGACAGGCAACCACTCAGAGGGCTATCAAGGGTTTCCATGAATGAGTGTGCATCTCATATTGTGCATAAATGTCCTTTCAGAATGATGAGGCTTCTTGGAGAGGCGGTTAACATCTCCAGAACTTTGTTCATGTGCCGTTTCGAAGGCTTCTGCCTTGGACATGAACTTGGTTCTCAACTGGTTTCACCTCAGATAACACGGTCAAACATCTTGCTTGGTATAAAGTTTAGTAGTGGCCTACGCCCAACTTGAACATTGATCTAAAACTATTTCTAGGCCAATAAAGTTTTTATCCATCTTATAAAATATGTGCTGTCTCTTTGGCTGACATCTGTAATTACCAATCTCCACGAGCAATCATATCCTTCTGAAACTCAGAACTGCTGAGAAACTCAAGTCCCATGTGAGAGAAGGCAGCTGTGCAATACTCTGCTTTTCTTTCCACAATAAATGAGTTGTCACCTCCATCCGTTTTTATTTGAATTACTAGTATGCTTACATGGTTTAAAGACATCTAAATATATAAAATAAGTTATATAGAAAAAAATTTCTCTTCCATTTTTGTCCCTTGTCAGCCAATCCCTTTCGTGATAGGCAGAGACACTCATTGCTTACAGATTTTTTTCCAGAGTCATTTGATAAAAATGACATACACCCATTTATTTCAGTTTTATCCACAAATTCTGCATTCTACATGAATGCAAAATAAACAGATGTGCCATCCTGTATTTTGAGTTTTGTTGTTTCAGCTATCTAGTTGATCTTTTTCTTATAATTGCCCAACCAAGTTCCTTACTCTTTTTTTAAACTGTACTCTAGGGCTGGGAAGGTGGCTCAGTGGTAGAGTGCTTGCTTTGCATGCAGGAGGCCCTAGGTTTGATTCCTCAGCACCACATAAGCAGAAAAGGCTGTAAGTGGTGCTGTGGCTCAAGTGGTAGTTCTAGCCTTGAGCTGAAGGGTTGAGGGACAGCGCCCAGACCCAGGGTTCAGGTCCCACTACCAGCAACAAAACAAAACAACAACAAAAACCCTGTATTCTATTGAGTGAATATATTTGCTCAGTCAGTCTCCCATCAAAGAACACTGAAATGTCCCTTTGGAAGTTTGTTATCATGCAAATGTTGCAATCAGTACCTTTCTGCATGAGTTATTTCACTCATCTGTGAGAATACATTTGAGTTGAGTAAATTCCTAGAGGAAGAATTGCTAGATGACATCCTCACATGCATTTCTTTAAATAGATACTGCTAAATTTCCCTCCATATCAATGCTGGTTGACTGGTGACCAGACAGCTCCTGTTTGTTTCCTTAAGAACCTGTGAGTCGGTATACATGTGCTTTTGTTCTTAGGTTAAGGAGAAATGATCAAACAATGGAAATGAAGGTAACAGTGATATCAGTAGCAAATCTTTCCAAAGCATTAGCATGTTTGAGCATTTTTCTAAGAGCTGTGCATAAACATTTCATCTTCATTCTGCCTAAAATATTCTTCTAGTGATCTTTTAAAAAAGAATAAACCCATTGTTGATTGTGTGTGTGTGTGTGTGTGTGTGTGTGTGTGAGTGTGTGTGTGTGTGTGTGTGTGTGTGTGTGTGTGTGTGTGTTTGCTGCAAGTGTTTCTCTTATCTGACTGATTGGAAACTACGGGTTCCTTCCTTATTTCCAGCTGATCCCAACTTCCTTTTAAGGGTGAGGTTTTGGCTCCATGGTAGAGCACCTTCCAAGCCTATATAAAGCCCAATCTCCAGTCCTGCCAACAGGACAAAACAAACAACCACCACCAAGCCCTACTCTTGCTTTTTCTCTTCTTGCTCTCAGATGCAGAAGTTTCTGGATATCCCCGCAGATGCAGCCATGCTGGTAGAGAAGGTACTAAGCAACGTTTTCTTCACTTCTGTGTCAAGCATGTGTTAGATTTGTTCCAATCATGGATGGCGTCGAGCTGCTGCTAACTTCTCTGTTTTCCTCCTTAGTTTATCTAAAACGTCTTTTTCACTCAGCGTGAATGAGTCATTTTCCTAGCTGCTCATTTGGAAATTGTTTTATTGTCAGCACTGTGGACTTTGGGTTGAGAGCTCGTGTTCTCCAGGAAACCCCACTGTGACTTGTCCGTGGTCTGCCGCTCGGATACAAACTGCAGCACACAGGAGTGTGCAGCACTTGCACAGTGCACCAGTGCACACCCTGGCCTTGTGCGAGGTTCTGTGGTGCCTGTGTTGTACACTGGACAGGGGGTAGCACTCTCCTGAGCTTCTCAGATCCCCTCCACCGCGTGGTCCTCTCATCCTTCAGCTGGCATTGGCCACCTCTCCAGTCTTGGATGTGAGACATGCTCCCAAATGCTGGCCAAGGTGCCAGGTGATGCTCTTGGTAGTATAAAAGGGATCAGCTCGCTGCCATGTGAATGCTGGTCTTTGGGATGAAGCTGAAAGGAGTGACAGGCAATGCCGCTCCTTTGTTCTTTTTGGTGGGCTTTAAATCTCTGCAGTCTTTTCAAGGAAATTCCATTGAAGTCAGTTGTGTTCAAATAGCACCTCCTGACAGATGTCCTTTGCCTTGTTGGCTGCTTAGTCCAGCAGTCCGTATATTAAGAGATTACCCTGCATTTCAAGGGACCTTCAGTTCCCTATTTTTACCACTACCTCAGCCCTATGTGTGTAATATTCCCATCATAATCTTTACTTCTTTTTTTTTTTTTTTGGGTCCAGTTGTGGGGCCTGAACTCTGGGCCTGGGCGCTGTCCCTCAGCTCTTCAGCTCAAGGCTAGCGCTCTACCACTTGAGCCACAGCGCCACTTCCGGCTTTTTTCTTTTTGCTTATGTGGTGCTGAGGAATCGAAGCCAGGGCCTCAGGCATGCAAGGCAAGCGCTCTACCACTGAGCCACCTTCCCAGCCCAATCTTTACTTCTTGTCTTCTGTCTAGAAGACCCTAGTAAAGTCTGCACCCAAATGAATGAAACTCTCATGAAAGATCTACAAGGGCAGAGATCATTTCTCAGAGATATTGGAACTAGACATAGTGGGTGGGGAACAAGTTCAATGACTGGCCTACAGCCACCGAGTCACCTTGTGACACTGACGTTGAACACCAGCTCGCTGCTCCAGAGTCTAGGCTCTTCATGAATCTCTCTTTCTTGCTCTCTTCAGCTGAGATGTATAGCAGGCCCCCAAGAAACTCTCTCACTCACGGAGTGACTTGCTCTGTGGGGACTTCATTGCCTCTCAGGATTCAACTATGAACCTTAGCAGAAAGATAATTTACATCACGAAATTTGTGGGCTATTTGGGAAATGTAGAAATGGATGGTGTCCCAACATACAAGAACACACTCATTGTATCATCAGACTTTCTGGCCTAAGAATTGAGATGCATATAATATGGACTCTCAAGATCTAACCCACATGAAAAGTGTCTTGGATATCTGAGACATAATTTAGCACATATATATTATATTACAGGAAGCAAATGCGAGTAAATGGACTCAAAAGATTTTTATATGGAACTTTTTGTCAGAATAAGGTTACCTTCCCTCTCGCCATTTGACCTTCAACTCCCAGGAAACTTGGGCTTAACTGCTTTGATTTATTCCCATAATAAGATGATCGATGAATGTGAAAGGCTGGCTTTATGAGGCCTATTCTCAAATGGTGTCGGAGAAGGCTGTAGTGAGAGAGTTATACTGCCACTTCTTTAAAAAAGGTCATTGGAAAAGAAATCAAAGATAGCATAAATGAATGATGCTTTTCACATCAAAAACCTCTCTGTAGAACACATAAAACCACTTGGGGTCTGGTGGAGAAATTATGTAGTAAATATAGTGTGAGCTGTTACTGGCTAGAGTCTCTCATTGTCAAGAAATCCTGCTCTTTGAGGCCCTCCATGGATGTACTGTCCTTGTGATTAAATGGGAAGGCCCCAAAGAAGCCTCAAGTGTTACGGGGTAGAAATTTGCTGAGTTATAATTAGAGTCTGTTGCTGCTGTCTTATTAGCCTAGGGCTAGTTCCTGAGGCCACAATTCAAAATGACAGAACCAGACAAAAAAATATGACAGAACTTGTATTTAAAAGAGAAGACCATGAAGCTGAGGGTATGACTCAGTGGCAGAAAATGTGCTTAGCATGGATGGGGCCCTAGGATCCATCCCTTAGCACCAAATAAAATAAAAACAAAATAGAAGAAAACTAAAGCAGAGCCCAGGGTGAGATAATCTTGAATCTATACAACTATAGCCTCTTCTCGGCAACCACTGCAAATGTTGCTGGATGCAGGTGAGAGTTGTGGACGTTTCCCTCTAGTAGGAGGGACTCTTCACCCAGGGTTCTTGACTTTGATTGCAGAATAAGAATTTCTGGACAAGTTATAATAGTTAGAAAACTTGGCTGAGTCTTATTGAGTAAGTAAGCAGGCAGGTAAGCAGGCAAGCAGACAAAAAGCAGACAAACACACAAGCCAAAAGGCCGAGGTACACTCTCACAGAGCACAGGTGCACTCAAAGAGAGACGCACAGCTGTTTGACATCAGGGGTAACTTATATGATAAAGGCTGGGGGTCTGACTTCAAGGTTATGCAAAGATAGGTGTTTTAACATTGCTGTAATCACTGCTGGTGTTATACTTTCTGAGTTCCTGGATGTTTTGGGCATTTCTTCCAGCTAAGAATATATATGGCCACAAGGAAGATGTCTGGCTATCTCTCTTAGAAGCAAAGACAGTGCTTCTGTGTTTCTAAATACCTTGTTTCTGAGTTGCCTTCACCAGGCTTCATTTCCCCTAATTTATCCTGCCTCATTTTCCCCTAAAATGACTTTGGTCCCTTAATCTTAAGAGAAGAAGATGGATAGATATCTCCTGTGTTTGTTTGAGCTTAAGTTTTGTTTTTTTTTTAAATTCCTGGCAGCTGTTTGCCATGCCTCATTTTCCCTAACCAAACCTTGCCTCCAAAAGAGCAGGAAGAGCCTGGTATATGTCTGGGTTTGTCAGGACTGGAAGCTGCCATTGGACTGCTGGTCTCCAAGCTCAGTGATTGTGTGTGTGTGTGTGTGTGTGTGTGTGTGTGTGTGTGTGTGTGTGTGTGTGTGTGTGTGTGTGTGTGTGTGGCGGGCCAGCAGGCCATCTGAGAACAGGTGTCAGCCTCATAATACTGGTGGCTCTAACTCCCTGTATCCAAGTTCCTCCCTTACTCTGTGGGCTTGCCAGGGCTATTATTTGTCATTTGTTTACTTTTCATATTTTGGAGATAATATGGCAAAGCACAAGTCCACAGCTGTGCCACTTCTCAGATTCTTTCGTATTTAGACTTGGTTTTTGTCTGACAAGGCAAAAAAAAAGTCACCATAAAGCATGATCTTCTGGATATGGCTAGCAGAGCCAAAAAGAATGGCAATGTCACCTGGCTTTTAAATGGGCGTAAAGGCTGAGAAGCCAATCTGCAAGCCTTGCATATTTTTTTATTGTTGTTGTTGACACCAAGCTGGGAGAGAAGCAAAAATATTTTGATCTCTGGGTATGGGCATTTGTAGCAGATGGTCTTTTCAGCAGTATTCCATCAGAGGTGGGGGGAACTAGTCGGGGACAGAGGAGGGTATCCAAATAGAATATATGAAGTCCAACAGATAGAAACTTGGCCTCATTTTAGAAGGCTTGGTGCCAACGCTTGCAACACCCATGCATCTCCAGTCAGTCAGGGAGAGGTCATGTGACAGAGCAGTGTGACAGAGCTGACAGTTCATTTAAGCAGTCTGCCAGGTTGCCAATTCAGGACCTAGGAAGTCTGCACAGGACAGGAAAATGTGGCATGCCTTCCCTCGATCACTGCCTACAACCTTGGGGGTTTCCCACTGGACCTGGGAAAACTCTTGGTAGGGAGAATATTACCAGAGGCAATAGCTATATAAAAGCCTTTTGACAAAAAGCAGCCAAGTCAAGAGCTGAATCATCTGACTTCACCTCAGGGAACTCTGCCTAGCCCTGAAATCCCCGGCACAGCTCCATGTCTTAAGACCTGCATGCGCTTAGCTGGCTGGCCGGCAGGAACCCAGAGACCCAGCTGTCTTAAAGATAGGGAACTGTCTCACTCTCACCAAATAACCAGTACGACTATGTAAATCACACAGAATAACAGAAGGACGTTACAACCTACAAAGTGGAGCTAGAGCTCACGAAGGTCACTGGACTCTGCTAATTCCAGCTCCCTTGGGTTTTCTACTTTGGTATCTTTCCTGGTCAGCTTCATTTGATGAGCCTGGACTTGACTGTGACAGACAGCAGATGCTAGGATGAGATTCCCTTACAGGCCAGGGACAATGCAGCTCTGATAGCCAATTCCAGTAGTGGTTAGCGCAGGTGGCAGCATTTTGTGAGTTCTGAGTAATATCTAATTTGAGGACTTGTTCTAGTCTTAGGAGGAGTGAAGAAAGGAAGCAGGTCCCTCAGAAGAATATCACTTATAAATTTTAAAAAATGTGACTTGGTTTACCCTCCTGACATGAAAGAATCAACTTAAGCTCGAAGGTAATTGTTAGAGCTGACTCTCCCTGATTATTCCCCCTTATCCCAATGTTTTAATCTACAACAGGAGAAACTGCTAGATGATGTTTTGTGTTTGAGAGTCATGCTTGTTGGTTCACTTTTGTATGGAAGAGCATCTTTCTTTGACCTTGATGACTTTAATTCTTGGACGATTACAGGTTGGTTGTTTTGTAGTCTGCATCTCATTTTGGTCTTGAATACTGTTTTATTCATATTGATAAGTCAGATTGGATATCCAAATAATATTTGGGACAGAAAATACATAGATGCTGTTATGTCATTTTCCAAGTGTCATAGTTAGTGGTAATGGAACCTTTGCTATCTTAAAACATCTACCAGATTTCTCCATACTTAATTTTTTTTCCCTTTGAGCCTAATAATTGACTTCTGGAAAGAGTGTTTGAGGTTCTGGAAATATTCTATTACTTCTCTAACATGTATCCTTGAGCATCTTAAGTGATCCTTGCCCAAATCAACCACTTAGACCATACTTGTTTAGTAGTGATTTTTCTCTATACCTGCTGCTGTAAGGGAAAGTTTTGTCTTCTTTTATTGGTATTTTTATTAGGGTAGACTCAGATTCCTAATTTATTCAATGGACAACTAATTACTTATGAACAAAAAGAAATCAGAAAAATTCTCTCATTTGTCCAGTGGCTATTTTTCTTTAGGCTGGTTTTGACTTGTTCTGATTCTTTGAGCAGTTCCTTACTTTCTGGGACAAGTTTTATATTCTTACGCTCATTGTCACTTATTTTTCTCAGCATTTAGAGGTGTGGGAAGCCATTTCATGGGGGGCTTCCCATGGTCTTCTTCTTCCAGCCATCCCACCACACACTCTCTTGTAATACAGCACAGAAAACACAGGGGAGAGGCAGGGGCTTTGGGTGCTATGCTGTGACGCTCCTTGTGAAGAAAAAGAGAAACTCTAGTCTGGAAGAAGATAGATAATAGAATGCCAAGTCACCTTTTCTATGCTTACCTGTTTTTTTATTTATGCATTTATGTATTCTCTTTTATATTCTTCTGATTGACAAAAGATGATAAAGTTTTGCCACGTATCGTTTGCTATAGAAAAGTATAGGGGAAGTAATAAAAATGCAATAACTTTTGGACAAAGCCTGGGTTCTGAATGGCTGCACAGCCTTGGGAAATGCTCACCTGTGGTATCAGGCAGAATAAATTTTGTGGGAAGTCTCTGACTCATTCCACCCTCCTCCTTACCTACTCTCAAGGATGACATAGCACAAACGAGGTCAACAGGTCAGGTTGCTCAAGAGCTGCTAAAGGTTACTATTGCTCTACCACCAGGTTTACCTCTCCCTGTTCAGAGGTAATGTAGATCTCAGGCATTTTGATTGGATAGGAAGGAAACACACATGGAGACTCCATGAAAATGTAGATTCTCTTACCTTTGGCTCCTGAATTCTTCCATATCACTTTCCAACTGTATCACCTTACTTCATCTCCATGTCAAAATTATAATCTCTAGTTTTACCAATAAAGAAAGTAGAGCTTTAAGAAGTTAAATACTATAGTTCATCCAGAATGTCATAGATTCAACATATCCATACCTAGGAAAACAGAGTCCGGTTCCAATCAGCCTTTCACCAAAAGTTGTTGCTAAAGTACCTCTACCTTGCAACCTAGTTCAGCATGTGCAGAAATTACAGTCGGATATATTTGCTATAAGGATAATATAGTAACTCAAGTTTATTAAGCATTACAAAACACCAAGCTCTGTACTGAGGACTTTTACCTGAATTATTTTATTGAGTTTCACACTTAAAGAGATAGGGCCTAACTTGAACTTAGAACAGCTAAGAAAGTAAAGAAGTTGCAACTAGCTTCTTCAATCCAAAGCCCAACATGTTAACTGTGACACTCTATCACAATACAAATTACATATATTTATTACATATGTACATATACCTATATTGTATGTAAACATATTGCTGCTGTCCTCTTAGATCTAATTCTGGAAAAATAGAGATAATCCCAAGGGGATAAAAAGACGATAGAGAGAGGATTGTTTTGAAGGTAATATTCAAGTTTAATGAAGACATTTGTCCCTATATATCTGAATTTTCTATAAACTTCCAACACATGTTGACCAAAATGAGGAGATAATTTGTTGTTTCTGAACCTAACGTATCTGTACATGGATTGAGGTGTTTTTCATGTTAGGAATTGATGTTCCTAAAAGTTCACATTTCTGGGTCTCCTGCTAATTTGAAGCATGAATTGGAGTAAGCCATTGCTTAGGTGTATTCTTTTCACGCTTACGTTAATGAATGTTATTCTGGAATTGAACATCTGGATATCCCACTGGCTCAAGAACGGGGTGGATAAATCTAAGTAATGTTTCTAGGATACCCAGGAGATAATTGCGGTTTCGAACTGGAATCCAGATCTTCCTGGCATGCGTTCTTGGCTTTACTCATCCAGGCTGTTTCCTTTCCTTTCTGCCAGCCCTTGGGGTAAAGTGAAGGCTCAGAGCCGAGGCCCTTTTAAAAGTTCCTCAAGAAGATAGGTCTTGGGGCTGGCGCAATGGCTTTGGCTTAGGTGGTAGAGCACCTATGAGAGAGAAAATGAGAGAGAGAGAAAGAGAGAGAGAGAGAGAGAGAGAGAGAGAATATAACTATAGTAGGTCTCTCTGCTGCCAGTTTGCACAACTACCATCAGCTTGAGCACCCTGAGCCCAGCTCTTAGGCAGGATGTAACTCCTTAAAGACCTCAGGAGGCCCTGCTCAGGGCTGCACCACCCCTGCAAACATGAGCCTGTCTGATGCGCACCTCTATGCTTGTGACCAGGCATTCTATTGCCTTTAATGAGATTTTGCACTGACAGGATTGGAACAGATTGCTGGCATTCTGGCAGCCAGGATATTGTCAGGAGGAACTTGGCAGCGCTTGTAGGTGTTATGATGCTGGCTCTTTGCTCAAGGGCAAGAATATCGCAGGGAAAATTAGAGATGAAACAGAGTGAGAGGCAATGTCAGAGAAGTTCAGAAACTGAAACCAGTAGCGGTGAACGCAGAGGAAATGATTTGAGGTTTGCACACTTTTGAGTCCTTGGTGACTGAAGACATAGCCAAGAATTGCTTCAGTGATCTTCCTTCATAAATCTGCATAATAATCTCTCGGCGGGGCTTTGGTGAAATTACAAGTATTCATTTACTAAATTGGGTTCAGTGTCTGTATCATGCACGCCATATGAATATTCAGCGTAGTGAAGGCTTCCCAAGCTATGTTGGAGTTAACGCATAAGCTGAATATAACTCACGTAGAACTCAAAATTGCATGCTTATTTTAACCTAAGCGAGGTCCTAGTGCCTTAACGAATTGGAACCCCCCCTCCACCCCCTGTATGTCAATTAATACTTCTTCTACTAAAACCAAGGTAAAGCTCTTTTAGCATTCGACTCTGATTTTTGGCATTAAGTGGTTTTTCTTCCTAACAGGGGATTAGGATAATAATACACAGGGTTATGAATGGTTTCTTAGAACACTGGCAGCTGCCAAGCAGATTCAGGAAGAATGTTTAATTACAGTGCTCAGTAATAACAACAAAGGAAAAGTTCAATGAGAGGAAACAAGTCTATTATGAGAGACAAAGGTCTGTGCTGAGTGGAGGAGGGGCATTATGCCACAGATATTTCATGTAGCTGAAATGGCCTTGGAACTCACAGGCAATGGGCAGTTTACCTTTAAATGGAGTCGTTTTCTTCTCTAAGCAACGTGATTGGCTTTCCAGAATTATACTGTATTTCCAGAAAAAAAAATTGTACTGTTTTCTGAGATTTGCTGATCACGTCTAATTCCATATAGCAAAAGAGCACTTGACTCGGAGTTGGGCAGCCTCTAGAATAAACCAACTCTGCAACCTCAAATAGCTAGTGATTCTCTAAGAACTCCTTTCAAATATTCAAAAAAGAAATGTCCCTAAACATTTGACTAATTACATGTATTTAGAAAATATATACCTTTGGAAACATTTCTTGTTCAAAATATCTTCTGATGTCTTAAAATACTGTGTGATTTTACACCCACAACAAGTGTAAGACATGCAGGCCTTTGTGTTCTTTTCATGTGGGATGTGACATACTAAGAGTGTTTCATATACAACACATCCCTTCATAAAGTCACTGTCTTACCTTTGAATTATATATAGAAAACTAGATATTTACATCAGTTGAAGTCACTTGCCCGGTATCATGGAGTTGGTAGCAGATCTGAGATTCAAATATAAATTTCTCTAATTCCCAAAACCATCACCCCCATTCTTCTGCAAACCTTCTTTTAGGATCACTTTGGGATAACTGCCAAGGGTTCCAAGTCCATTGCTAGCCTGTGCTGAGCAGGAAATTGGTTGTGGGTGAGGGAATCTTCTTTGATTCTAGTAGGAAGGCTAGAAGGAGGCTTGTTTAAAGGACAAAGCCTTGAGCAGAAGGAGGGGTGGAGTATTCACTATGCTTAGGAAGCAATTCACAGGTCAGTTTTCTTCTATTTTTCAGGCAAGGAAGCCTGCAAATGGCTTAGGAGTGAAGGTGTAGACATAAAGAACGGTTAAAGACATAAAGAAAGGAGTCATTTCACTTCTATAGGTCTTGCCAATTGGAGGATGTTTTGGGAAGTTAACCTAAGAATTTGAGAATGTCAGATCTGAAAGATTTGCTCTAGAATAGGTAGAAGGCATGGAATAGAAGACTACAATAGCAGCTAGGAAATTGGGTGTAGAGTTGTCTCAATGCTGCAAGAAAAGCTAAGTCAAGCCAGGTGCTGGTGACTTACCCCTGTAATCCTAGGAGCTCAGGAGACTGAGATCCAAGAACCACAGTTTGATGCCAGCTGGGACAAGAAAGTTGGTGAGATTCTTATCACCTCCGATTAGCCATCAAAATGCCAGAAGTGGAGCTGTGGTTCAATTTCCAGAGTGCCAGCTTTGAATAAAAAGCAAAGGAGACAGTGTCTAGTGATTGATGGAGTTCTATTACCTGTACCAAAGAGAGAGAGAGAGAGAGAGAGAGACAGACAGACAGACAGACAGACAGAGACAGAGAGAGATTGATGGAGTTCTATTAGCTGTACCAAAGAGAGGGAGGGGGAAAGGAAGGATGGTGGGAAGAGAGAGAGAGAGAGGGGAGGTGGAAGGGAGGGCAAGAGGGAGGAAGGGCAAGAGGGAGGGAGGGAAGAAGGAAGAAAGGAAGGAAAACAGGAAGGCAGGCAGGCCAAGTCTGGGAAAAGCCTTCAGTGGTAGTTATAGGAAGACACACATAGAGTATCTAGAAAGAGATTCATCCATCTCAGGAGACAAAGTGTTATGATGCCACCCAGAATGGGTACTTTGAGTGGGGATATTTGCACTTGGAGAGTTACCAGTAGTGAAACCATGTGCCCGTGTCAGCTGAGAGTTATAGAAACTTATATCCAAAATAAGATTCCCCAGCATGAAATTGGAGAAAAAGATTTTGTTTTTGGTCAAGATGCTCAAAATTGGACTATTATACCCCATCTGACATGATAATCAGATATGCTAATAGTAGCTAAGACTTGGTAACCAAACTGGAAGAACACAAATGTCTTTGAGGATTCTTATAACTTGGGAGAAGACTGAAGAGTATTTTGAAGACCTCAGTGAGATTTCCTATACCAAGTCTAGACATCAAGAATGTAATTGGGCTGGAAACCAATTAGACACTTGGTCCTAAAGGATAGTGGGAAGCCCAAAAGGGTCAGGAGTGAGTTGATTGGACATGTCTCCTTTTCAATTTTGCTATTACTATACCCTAGAAGCATCAGTCCTATTGTTGGACTGCCATAAAAGTCAATGGAAAAGATCTTTATTATCAATTTCATAGAATCTCAGCCCTGTTTTAGAGGGTCTTTCCATACCTATCATTATAGAAAAGAAGTAATCACCTGCCTGTGAAGCTACCCCTCTCTTGCTATTTGAAGGCAATTTCCTTTTACTTAAATAAAGAGTCTAATTCCAGGAGTTTTCATACATTTTTCTTTTTGTTAGAACTGTGAATCTACTGTAGTGGAGTGGGCAAATGGAATTAAATGTGAAGCAGGGTTGGAAGCGTAATGACGTCGTTAGCAAATGGTCTAATTATGGTGTTGCACCCTTGAGATGATGTTTCTAAAGTCATGATTGCAAGAGGTTCCTCTGTCCACATTCTGTATAAGGGTGAGCGTAGTGGCGATCATCGCTGGCAAGGTATGTATCCAGGGTTAGATGGGCCTTCACTATGCTCTGCTTAGCTGGCTAACGGAGCATGGCGCTCAGCCCCAAGGAGGTCAGGAGAGGATTTATGGTCCTTGGTGACTTTATTTAGATTACAAATGAAGCATCCCGATTTCAGGAAACAGGGCTGAATGGGAACACTGACCTTGTACTGGCAAAGAGAGAAGCTGTGGGGAAAAATGCCTACTTAGGCCAGAATGTTTTCAAATGAATTCACTTGGGTTCTTTTATTTAAATGCTTTTGTTTTATCCAACTTTGTTTGGCAAACCTATAAGACAAATGATTTAAAAAAAACTATGAAGAATAACAGCAAATAAAATAACTGTTTTTTTGTTTATTTTGTTTTTGTTTTTAGTTTCCTATCCAGAATGTACTTGGCTAAGGTCATTTCCTCTGTGGGTATAATTACCAAATCATTAGGCCACTATCAAGCATCATGTAGAGAGCGCCACTGCTGTCTGAGGTACAGGGTAAAGGTAGCCTGTCAAGTTATCTCATTTTGAGTTATGAATTTGCTGTGTATTAACGAAGTTAGCCCACCATGTCTTTATAGAATGTTTTTCCAGGTTCAAGTCTTTCAAGAGAAGGCTCTTTGGCTCCTTCCAGGAGTCATTTGAATTAACTTAAAGGAGTTACGATGTTTTGAATCAGGTACCTCTTCAGGCTCCAGAATTTTCATCGAAGCACAGTTCTGATCCTGATGACTTGTTTTAGCATGGACCTTAACAGCATTGGACCCTCTCCGTGGACCGTGAACATGATTTCATGGAGTGGGGATAGAAGAGCAAGTTTTACATACATTGCCATTTAAAGTTAAGTAAACAGAAGTTAAGCATTCGTGAGGGAAACTAAAATTACCATAGAAAAATAAAGTTTTGAGACACAAAGGAATGTACATGTTCTGACTTAATCCCACTCAGGATAAAGTTTCCCCGTGGCTCAGTGATTTATGAAAGGGCATATATTTATAGGTATTTATTTTAGTACTTGTAAATTGTGAACAATAATCCCATCCTACCCTACATTAGAAATAATTAACATATAAATTGACTTTAAGTAATCATGAGATTACAAATGTTATATAAACGTGAATGATTCAGTCATTTCAAATGAACCCAACTGAGATTTCAGTTTTATAAAAAGGATTCTTTTAAATGAATCAATTAAACATTTAAAATCACAAAGCAATATATTCCAAAGAAATTACTTTTGAGCAGTTGAGCTTTACTTTAATGACTATAAAAAATTAGAGAAAATGCAATAGATTTAATTCACCTTTAAGACATGGCTGTTACTGCGCTGTTCCCAAGTGAGAAAGTGACTGCTTCCTTTTCTTCCTTGCCTCCCTCCTTCCCTCCCTTTGCCTTTCTCAAATGGAGGTAAGAAACCTTGCCTGCAGTCTTTAAATCCCCATAATGGATTTCACCTTTCACATGGACAGCCTGAAAAGTAATCTCAATGCTCTGTGTCTCAGCCTTTCAGAATTTCTATGGGGAGCAGTCAGCTGTGTGTCTGGTTATGGAAGGGCTCAGACTGGTCACTTGCGTTTTATTCTCAGCGTTGAAGCTCTAGGGGTTGTAGACAAAACACAAAACAGACAGTAGAATCTACATCACAGCATGCTCTCTAGTTTGTCTAATGGCCATGTTCTGTATTTTCTTAGGTTGTGTCCATATTCTGCAACTCAGCAATGAAAACCTGAACACTTGAATGATAGTCTTTTTTTTCAATCTCATGTTCTTCACCAGTCTTTCATGAAAACATAAAAGATCTCATTATCTCTCTGTGATATCCTGAGTCCAGGCTCTAAACCTACTATCTAAACAAAATAAATAAAATACAATTTTCCTATGGTATTCCTAGAACCTGATGCTTGAAACACATAATGAATGTTTCTTTTTTACTTACATGAGGGAAGCAAGAATAATATTCTATATGGCCAGTAAAGAATATATCAGGAATTCTTTCCACACTATCAGCAAGTGGTCATTTGAAATTCATAGAAACATAGATATGCTTTGTGGTGCATGTTGTAATCTCAGCACTTGAGAGTTTGATGCAGGAGATCATGAACCTAAGGCAATCTGGACTGCAGAGTGAGACCCTGTGTGAAAAATGGAAGAAGGAAGGAAGGAAGGAAGGAAAGCAGGAAAGGAAGGAAGGAAAGCAGGAAAGGAAGGAGGAAGTAAGGGAGGGAGGGGGAAAAAAGGAGGGAGGGAAGGAGAGAGGAGGGTAGATGAAACTTCTCTTAACTTCCTCTAGTTGTTCCAGGGTCTCTTGAGGTACTATTTTCACATTTCCTCCTGGCTTTGAGGCAATCCTGAGTTCTTTGTGAGCATTCAGAGAAATTCATAGAGACTGAAAAAGATCTCTCTTGAGTATACCATGCTTTGGTCAATTTGTTTGTGTCTGTATGCATATGAGCTGGTGTATCTTCTCATTCATGATTACAATTAGATCTAACTTCACTCAGGGGAGGTTTCCAGTGGTGTCACTCTTCTAAACAACTGGAGACTAGGAAGCCGGAGCATGTTTTGTCGGGTGGGGAGGTGGGTGAAGAGAGGGGGCAGGTGAAAAGAGAGGAAGGGTGGGCGAACACCATCCTTCCAGTGAAGCACACATGTAGCTATGGGACCACATCACTTGAAGGTTGTGGGTGGGGTTGGGAAAGCTGGAGGAGATGATAGGAGGGTGACATTAATGCATTGTACTGATTCAGTTGATTGAAACTCTTTTGTACCAACTACGTAAAGATATATTCTTTTAAGATCTCTCACTTTGCTGTCATGTACTGGCATTGCTTAATGTTGGTTGGACTGTTTAGAAACTATTGAAGTTGTATCATTTCACTTGGGTTTTCTTGCTGGCTTTTTCTAGTACAATTTTTTACCTTGTTAATTTGTTCTTAATGAGTTCATCAGCAGTGATTTAATACAACTTTGAGGAACAGCTTTCTTTAGTCTTTAATTCGCGACAGTTCCCCTTCTATTTGGCAGTACATTAATGGAAATGGAAAATTGCCTCATTCTAAATGTCAGAATAATACTGCACCAAAAACAATTCAGTCATGTCTTTCAAACCACGCACATATGGTTCATCACCAAATGTCAGTGTTCTGTTTCCCCCCTCCCCCCTCCCCGTGCCCCCTCCTGCCTGCACCTCTCTTTATTTTCTTTCTGTAGGCCTGTCCCTGGTGATCATTGTTCAGATTAACTTTCTAATTTCTTTGTGCACGCTTTATCTCTCCTGTTGTCTGTGTTTGCTATCAGTCCAGGAACTAGCTCTTATTACACTGGATTTATGTGGATCTTGGAAGTGGCAGAGTTCACAGATCAGATGACAGCCATTGCTTTTGGTATTATAAATGTCTCTCATCTGCTATCAGAATTGAAGAGGGGAACAAAGTTGATGTAAAGTTCCTTCAGCATAATTTTGGTCTGTTTTGTAATGTTCCCTCAGCAACACTGAACTCTCTACCTATACTCAGGCAATTAATTTTCTCCTAGCATGGTATTCAAAGTTTTTTATTGTAAGATGAATGCTGTTATTATGAATCTTTTAGTTGTGATTTGTTGGTCAGCTTCACAATAAGAACAGCCAGCACAGTTTCGCTTCCGCATAAGGTCCTGTTTAATTGCCAATCTTGAGACTACTTCAATGACATTTCAGTGAATTTTTAAAATTAGTCTAGAAGCTAAACTACCCATTGAGCAATTTCCAAAGTTACTGATCAAGCATGCACTTCTATGAGTTGATCTCTGGTGACTGTTTAAAAGCAAGCCTTCTCTTTTTAAAAGGGATTCCTTCTTTAGATAATACCTGGGACCAGAGGCACTTCCAGATAAAAGGATTCCCATTCTCAATTGAATATATATTTTTTAATCTTTAGATTCAGAGAAGTCTGAAACTGGAATTTTGAAGCGTAATCATTTTTTCTCATTTTCTTTCTAGTTCTACCAGAAATCCAACTTATTTATGAAGTATAGCTATTTTCATTTAAGTAAATGCTTCCTACCGCAGGAAGATCATTTGGTCAAGACGATCACCTATAGTTTTTCATTCCAGAGGTAAATTAAGAGGGTGCCTAGAGCATTAATTTTCTGGCTTAGCTTGTTTTCCTTTTCCTCTATCTAGTAGTATGAAGATTAATTTTCTAGTCTCCTTATAGAGAGTACATGCTATCATGTTTTCTATGACTTTTAGCATCCATAGTGTGAATGGTGGCTTTTACAAGTGGCTGAATTTTAGTTGTTCTGAAGAAAGTGAAATGGGTTCAAAAACACTTTTGCTTAGGTTTAAACTATGGCCATACTTTATAGAAAAAGCATGTATATGGATGCATTCTTTTCTTATCCTGCATTTTCCGTTATTTGTAATATTCCTCTTAAAGCAAGAACAGATGGAAAAAGTCTATCATCCATTCTCGCTCATTGTCTGTAGTCTTCTAGCTCTTTCCAAAATGTTTCTTATAACAGAGCCAGCATCTTCTGAGATGAGGCAGCCATTGCTGAGCAGTTCTAATTGAAAAAGGATTCATTACATACAATGGAAGCCTATCCTCGCAAATTTTTGCCTGTTGTCTTTCTTTTGCCTGTTAAACTAATTGAATTAGTCAAATCTTTCAAATTAGTCAAATCTATGTGATGTTTTCAGCAATGAGAGGCCATTATTTCCAATTCCTTGTCCAATCTCTCCTTTGGGAAAACTCTTTCTAATTCCTTGCTACTAGTCTATCCTTCACAGGCCATTCATGATGGGGGCTAAAATAATCTGTATAAACATTTGGAACAGAGTACAATAAAAAGGAGTTCAATTTTGATGAGAGACTTTGTTTTAGATACATAGTCAGCTGATTGTGCCTGTGTATGCACACATACTTATATGAGACAATAAGTTTAGGATCAAATGAAACCTAGTAGCCAGATCACTCACATTGATAAGATTGATTGTTGAACCCCACAGGAAACTTTGTACTCTTTGCAATCGTAAATTTTTCCCAATGTTAGACTGGGTCATTTCTAAGGAACAGTTAATTCTGCTCAAGGTTCTGAAGGCTGGGGAGTTCAAGAATGATAGCCACTCTTCTTAGGGTTCTCTTGGTGGTAAGGGCTCTGCTGAATCCCAAGGCATTATATAATATGATATTGTATAATATTATATTTCATCATCACAGATAGCTTCTACATATTACCTCTCTAGTACATGAATGACCTTTTGGTCATTATTGTTTTAAGAAAATGAATGTGTTGGCACAGGCTAGTTAGAGAGATAAAAGTTAAACCAAACTATTTGGCACTTGATTCTCTTTTTGAAGGGCTTAAAAATCATATTGACTTACATTTTAATTAAGTATTTGATTTTTTATGGGTACATAAACACAATGAGAACTCAGTTAATATTAAATGAGCTAAATTTTTTTAAAAAGCAAATTTCATTTCCTTGTTTTCTCTCAACCCAGCTCAGTTGCCTAAAAGTAAAAGCATAATATATCTTATGATTGGTATAAACTGGTTAGAACTGACTCAGATGAGAGGTCAGAAGCTTATTCTTACAAATTGGTTTTAAGACTGAAGAGTTTCAGGTTACAAGATGAATTCCAGGGGACATACCTGCAGGGCATACCCACACCTTAGGCTTGAGAACCTTCTTGTCAGGTTGAGTTTGGTAACTATAACTTGTCATGCGCACTGGACCACGGGCTCTGTGGGAGCCAAGAGAGGTGGATTTCTGATGCCCTTTGTACCCTGACTGACTTTCACTGGGACCTTTGCTGGATTCGTTACAGTAGCCCAGTGAGCTAATGAATAACATCGACACACCTTACGGGCAGGTTTATCAATGAGCCTGGAATGTAAAATAGAGTAAGTGGATCGATTTGGGGGGTTGTCATAGTATAGTACCATACATTTCATAGTTTGAAACATCAGAAGCTTATATTTTCATGGTTCTGAAGTCTAGAAGTGCAACAGAAAAATGGCAGCAGTCCCATATGCTTGGGGAAGAATATCCTTTAATTGCTTTCTAGTGTCTGGTGCTTGTAGATATCATGGCTGAGTTTTGCGAGGCTGGTCTCTGCCCACTCCTGACCTGATTCTCTATGTCTCTGTGCATCTTTTTCTGTCACTAATGACAACATTCTCATTTTCTTTAGGTTTGCCGACCTTAACTCATTAGAATCTTATCTCTGTTGTTACTATGTCTGACACGATTTCCAAAGTTTTCAGGTAGATATGGATTTTTGAACCTAGCACATTGCATGTACAGTACCTCGACTTTGGTCAGTTTTAATTGACACATTGATTCATTCATTTATTCATCCAATACTCTTTACTGAAAACTTGGTTATGTGCCGGATCTAATACTGGGTAATAAGGATGTCCACAAACAGAATGAAACCATAAACTTCATGAAGCTTGGAGTCTAGAAACATCCAAACAGATTCACCCCATGTAGATTAGACCTTCCTAAAGTGTGAACTTCAAATTTTCTTGGTCTTGAATGTCTTTTCAGCATGCACCTCTCATGTAAAAAGAAAGTGTACATTTATTTATTGAGGTAATTTATGAGGTACTTTGTCACTATGTAATTACGGGTTTTAAAAGAATTAATAGAAGGAAAAGAAACACAAGTGGAAATTTGAATCTTGTCATTTGCTTCTTCACTTTGCAAAGTCATCCTGGTTTTCCATAATGCTATCTAAACCTGGGTTCCATCCCAAGCCTTGGGAGAAATGCTGTAATTCCCACTAGTTTCTTCTGCTTTGGAGTAACAGCTCACTCAGAACTGGAGATAGAGCGGATGAAGGATAGCCTCTACAATATTGGAATCATTTGCATGTTATTCAGGGCCAGTAGTATTTCCCTTGATCCCAGAGGCTGTCGGAGTTAGAGGTCTTGTCTGTCAAGGATTTCGTAATCATGAGAAAGGTGGAGGGAATCGGAAAATTGTAAGCACAGGTATGTGGACCCTGTACTTTGGCCCACAGGTATTTGGGTTTGGGGTGGAGCTTGGAGTACACTGCCTACCTCAGTCAGGGTGGCATGGAGTTTGGGTGAGTCTGAACTGAGAATGAATTCTTCTATGTTTGAAACTTGAGAAGCGAGGAGAATGCCAGGACAAACACTATCCCTGACTCTTAACTCTATGACCTTGTAAGGCCCTTCCACAGGCCCTGCCCCAGTGAAATGAAAGCAATGATACTTACAACTACTGGCCATCGGAGTCTCGGATCAGGAAATCTTTTGAGACCTCTTGTGGAAATAAGACCTACCATTATAAGATTGCAGCATTTTTTTTTCTCCAGTAAGTCAAATGTTTGCAAAGAAAGACTATTGACTCTTCTAATGAAGATGGTTTAAACCTCACCCTCGGAATAGAAGAAGCATTTTCAAACAAATGTATTTATTCATGGACTCAGAAAGGTCAGAGGAGACATTGAGCTGCCGGACGTTTTCCTAAGGAGGTGGTTGGTTCGTGAATGAATATCTTCACAACAACATTACAGAATATGCGGAGCTGTAAATCCTGCCTCCTCTGAGCCATGCTGAACTGGTCCACTGACTCTGGGGAGAGGGGTGGGATAGGAAATAGATTTGTTGAAGAATCGAGGGAGCTAATAAGTGTTGCATAAAAACAAACAAGGCAAGGAGTTGGGGAAGCAATTAGGTGGTGAAAAGATTTTGATAGATAGCTGTGTGTCTGTTTGGCTTATTTCTAATCATTGTGGGAATCAACAGAAATGGCTATCACCTCCTATTGGCACCGTGTTATAGTGTTGATGGCAGGTAAGGGAAATATCTATAGGCTCTCATGGATAATTTTGCTTAATAAAGCGTACAGACTTGTCGAATGAGCACTGGATTAGAGGAGTTGCAGAGAGAATATAGAAGTTACGATTTGGGACTTCTTTAAAGATTTTTGTCCCCTAACAAAATGAAACCTCTGTACAAAGTGCTGAGTTCCGATCCCTTTCTGTTTTTCTGATGAATACATACTTCCACGGTGTGTTTGTGTCTTCATGGAGGGATATCAAGTATGTTCTCTCCGACATAATCCGTGCCACCGGCCTCATCTTACCTAGATTGCAACCTTATCAGCTCTGTCAGTGCCACCTCAATTTTTCACAACTTTACTCAGCCTAAAACTCACCAGTAACTTTTCTATCCAACTCATCTTGATGTGTGATCATTCTGCAAATTCTTTGCATCACTTTGCCATTTGCTTCCTATTTCGTAAACTGTTCAGAGGTAGCTACAAACTTGAAAAATGTCTCCCTATATGCTTAATCAATTATCCACGCCGTAAATAAAATGACTTGTCCTGGGGAAAATTCCTCAGTAAAACATTGTTCACATGCCTAGTCAGAGGAGCACTTATGTAACCATCCCAAGGACGAACTCTGGGTGGTACATGTATGTGTGCTTTATAGCTTGCCTCTAGAACACAATATTTGAAGCAGTTCAATTACAGTTCCTATTTCAGTCACAGTCATTTCTCATGTGGAATACCCTTCTAGTTTGTAATTTTGATAAAACATACAAAATAAAAAATTAAAAATTACAGAGTCCAAACCACAAAAATAACTATTCTTATTGATGCGCAGAATTTTCCACTTTCCTCATTTATTTGTAATATGAAAGAAAGGAATAGGACTGCCAGATGGATTGGTTTCAAATGGTGCCTCCCGCTAACCCTCAGATATTCCTGGGCATTCTATTGTTCTAATATGACTCTCATTCAGAGTTGTCTCGTCTATAGCGATTTCTCTGTCCTGAGTTTGTGCTTTGGGAAGATCCATAATGCTATGACAGACAAGTTTCTAAGACTCTTGGAGTAACTGAAAAAGTAGGTAATACTAAATGGGGGTGAAATTACCCAAGACATTCCAATATGCAATGGAGCAGGTAGATAGCTGTGAGGGCACGTGCTCTTCAACTTCCTTTCACTATTTTTTTTTTCCCACACTGCTGCCCTTAAACTGCAGGTTATCATTTGGAGAAATACTGTCTTTTCCTTTCAAAAGCCTTGACAGTGCTTTTGGCCTGATTCCCTTGACTGCATGTAAAGTGAGGCTTATACCACACAGGATATAAAAGTCTGCATTTCATTGATTCTAAATGCCCCACATTGTGGGCTTGATTCTACCAGATAATGATTCTATTAGTTCAACCTCATCTCTGTACTCTCTAGAAGCTTCTTGAGAGATGTTCATTAAGAACGGAGGCAATATTGCTTGTTTATCTACAAAGCCTTCATCCCTGTAGCCATCTCTGGGAAGCTACACATCGTGGTCATTCTCTGATCCCTGAAGTTTTCTAAAAGCCTATAATCCACTGTACCACGCTAACACCCCTTGTGTGCATGTTCTGAGGTTAGAGCTATAATTGCTAGGTTATGTGCTAGATGGTTTGCAAAGTCAGGTACAATTCTCATTTTTATCTGTAACCCCCTTTGTAATAAGACTTAGCTGCTTCTATCATGATATGTATATTTATACCTTGTATATGGGCTTCGCCTCTGACTTTCTTGGTCAATACGATGTTAGCAAATTCTGGGCCTGAAATGTGTGTACTAGAGTGACTCTTTGCCTGTACTGAAATACTGTTGCAGGGAGCGAGTTATATTCACTCTCCTTTTAAAAAAAATGGTATGTATTTCTGTTATCGTTAAGTTAGTTGTACAAAGGGATTTCATTTTAACTTGCCAGTGTGTGAGTACAGTGCTTCTCCATTAATGTCACCCCTTCCATTGCTCTCCCTCATCTGTCTCTACTCCACCCATCCCCTCAAGTTACATGGTTACATTTCCACATATGTCCATCGCATATGATGGCAGTTTTCACCCCCCCCCATTCATCTTGAGGGAGAGAAGCAATCTAAGGAGAAATCCAGCTGTCTGACTTCTGTTTGCTCCAGATGTCCAAGAGAGGCATTCGAGATGATCTAGTCCCCAGGTCACAGGTCAAAATGATCTATATGATCTATGACCTGGACCATATCAGAAGAATTGTCCAGCCCACCCACTAAATCATGGTCATAACCAAGGCTTAGTTTATTTCCAACCATTTTCTTAAAGGAGCACTTCACTGCGTAGTGAAACTACATCGAAAGTGATACCACAAATAGCAGACTACTGTAAAGAAAACCTAAGAAATATAGCATAGCAATGGCTTTGGGAATCAAACAGCAAGTAGAGGCTGAAAACTAGTGAGAAAACTTCTAGCATAGATGGGAAAAAAGCTAAAAGCTGTCAGCAGAGGCTACAACGTGGTGAGGAACAGCCCCAGCAGACTGGAACGATGGCAATTCACGGTTTGTAGTTGCAAAACAATTGACAAAACTGTCAATGAATACAAAAACGTACCCAGCAAACTTACAGATAGGGCTAAGATTTTGTGGTGAAATGGCGAAAGCGACAATTGGCTTCTGCTAGCTGTACTTGAAGTGATACTGCACAAGAAAGATGAGCTAAAGAAGGAACAATTTGGCAAGCGGAACTTAGAGATATACAGAGAAGACAAATTTTCTGGATTGGGAAATAAAACTGTTTTTCTTCTCCAGTCTCTCCAGCCAAGCATAAGATTCTCAAAATAAGAAATGTCTTCAGGAAAAAAGGATAAATTAAGAATGGCCTAATGGCTATGTGATCTGTTTTCCACCCCTCTGATAGACTGAAGATGGAGCCTAGTAGACTCTTTCAGTTAGGCAAAAAAGGCTTTTAATTATTTAAAGGGCATTACCCATAGCATCATGACATGAGACCCAAACCTTTTGCTTTTTAATAGCTACCTACTGTGGATATAGATTTTTGGTGTAGACTTGATCCTACTTTATGGGGAGAATAAAAAATGTCTTTTTAAGGTCCCTCTGCATGTGATAAGAAGGCCTGAAACAGTAAAAATCTCAGAAGACACCAGCGGGCCCCAAATTTTTATGGGTATGACTCAGGATATGAGAAGAACAAAAACCAATGAACATAAGAGTCATTTTTGGGATGAGAATTATGGCTCTAATCAAGGATGATTCCCTGCTCCAAGAGTAGAAGTCTTTGATAATATTTACCTTGCAGGCTTTCCCAACAATTATGACAGTGATGGCAATTCTATTCTTCCCTTCCAAGTGAGAATATCCATTGTGTTGACCTGCCTCCTCTATTATATGTTGGTTGTTTTGAAGGAGAGGATAACTCCAGGGCATAGATACCTGGATTCAGAGAACACACAACTGAAGAGTTATACTTAAAGAGAAATTCTTTACAACTGTGCATGAGAATATGTGTGTGTGTGTGTGTGTGTGTGTGCGTGCGTGCGCACATACACATATTCTCATCTACGTCAGAAATGGTTTGAGGTGAAGACCTGTCAAGCTGAATGCCACTGTGGGATATGACTTTGATAGAAGATGCTCTTGTTTTGCATGGGGGGAAAAGGGTTCATTTGATAACCAGAGGACTCATTACAATGGACTGTTTGCAAAGATGGCCATGATACTACCTCCTCAATCTCTTCTTGTTTCTTCTTTTCCAGTGTGATTTTTGCCACTCTTCCCATCAAGAGATGGAGGTGAATTCTTTCTTAAATCTGACTCAATCAAATGCCAGTGGGATTTGAGGAAATATAATAGAACTCCAAACTTGTAAGCCGTGTGCCCCTGAGAGACTCTTGTTGCTGCACCTGTCATTCTCAGGATGTGATGGTCTTGAAGCAGCCAGATGCAGGAGGCCAGGTGGTGGGGGGAGGAGGAGAATTTTGTCAAAAATATAAGCATAGGAGGAGCCATCTTGACCATCTAGCTCTTAGCCATCAGTTCATGAGAGCTGTGTGGAATAAAACCCAAGTAAGGGCTGGGAACGTGGCTTAGTAGTAGAGTGCTGGCCTAGCATGCATGAAGCCCTGGGTTTGATTTGGGACCCTATAAACAGAAAAAACTGGAAGTGGCACTGTGGCTCAAGTGATAGAGTGCTAGCCGTGACCAAAATGAAGCTCAGGGACAATGCCCAAGCCCTGAGTTCAAGCCCCAGGATTGTCCCCCCTTCCCCCAAAAAAGACTCAGGTAAGTCAGCAGAGCTGCCCATCTGATCCCAGCCCAGACAACCAATCCAGAGTCATGAGCTGATAAATAATAGAGACTTTAGGCTCTATACTCTTTTATGCAGCCAAAGCAAACGGATATATATTCTATGTTGAAATGCAATTGAAAGTGGGAGATATTTGCAAAATTAAACTTAAATTAAATTTAAAAGTCAAATACAATGACCAGGCACTAGACATGTAGCTCAATGGTAGAAAACTTGCTTTTCTTGTGTAAGGCCCTGCGCTTGATCCCTAGCACTGCAGTAAATAAATAAAATTAAATTCCTTTTGTTTTCTTTTGCACTATTCCTTCATTTGCTCCAACACATTTTTTGTTTCTAGTTCATCAACCTTAAGCCAGTCCATTATTGCTTTACCTTCTTGGCCACTAAGAGTTTGGGGCCAGTTTCACTAGGAGTTTGAATTACATTTGGTCTGTCATCTTTTACAGGATTTACTCACTTCGTCCAGGAAAATTCTTTCCCACTCTAAAAAGATTCCTTTCCTCCCTCATAACAGCTTTCTTCCCTTTTGCCATTTAGTCATTGTTTATCTTAACATGCCTACTCTTTCTGGGCTGAGTTCGAGTTTCCAATAAACGACTTTTAAATAGTCTCCAGGCTTCTCCATGGTTATTTACTTTCAAAGTGACTCCTTCTGTTTCCTTTCTTTGTTTCTCCTTAATAAAAAAAGTCCATATTTTGTCATAGTTTCCCTTTCTAAAATGAAATATTCATGATGGATTTTTTTAAACTTTCTTTTTCTGGCCAGAATTTTGGACTTAATCCCACGGTGATCCTGTTGACGATGATCCCAGAGGAACAACAAGTATCTCCTTTGTAACCCCTGCACCTCAGCCACGCCTCAGCTCTCCTTCGCTGATGTGGCTAAAAGCCAAGGTTTGCCAGTTCTACCTGTGGTCTATCCTTGAGCTGGGAAGCTTCAACTGGAAGTGAGGGTAAGAGGGAAATGGTAGTTGGATTTCCTCTGGCTCTGTCTGCATCCCTGTGTATATTCCTTTACTTTTAATCATGAAACCATCCTAGTTCCCATTCTAGACTCAAGACATGAGAGAATAGGGCCAGGCTTCCATCTGTATCTCTGCTAGCAGAGAGAGGAAGTAGGTTGTGAGTTTCTGAATAGATAAGTAATCAATAAATTGATGGAGAAATGTAAGCTCTGAGCTAGGATAACTTGTCTTGTTATCCCCCAGGAGGGGGGATTCCACCAGAAAAGTGACTGCTTTTCAGAATATATTCTCTCTGTGACAATTTTGCTCCCCTAACTTTTCCTTATAAAGAAGGGGGGGATTTAAAGATGAACAAATACATTCTCTCTCACCATCCAAAACAACATACACTACAGAGACATCACAAATTGTTCAAATAGAGCTTTGGATATCACTATAGGGCAGAAAATTTGGAAGACAGCAGTGACATATTTATTTTGTGTCTTTCTGATTCCCCACTAAAATAAAACAGAGACTGCAGCAAAACTAAAGATCCATACCTAAAAAGATATGAAAGGTATCTCCAAGAATCTACCAATACAAGGGGCAACAAATCAGCAGCAGATTATTATATTTTGTGGGAAGAGAGAGTGAAGGCAACTGGGTTTCTGTTAGTTTTGAGAATGGGCAACAATGGGCTAATCTGAAAAGAACTGTCCAAAAAGCTATGACAGGATTTCTCAGCATCCAATTCACAGGTGCGCACCAGGGACTTGATTGCTGTAAAGTCTAATGGTGTTGGAGGCATCTTCTGCAGCAAAATTCACATAAAAATTGTAGGACCTATACTTTAAATAGAATCCAAGTTGAGCAAAATGGAGTAAGGGCCAAAGGACTAGGTAGTCCAGATAAAGAGAAAGAAGATAAATCAATCTGAGAATGTATCAGATTGTACTACTGTTGTTTCCTTTTGAAATACTTATTTGCTTCAAGGGGTGTGTGGATTTATCGGAGGTAGAAGGATTATTAAAAGCAAAATAATAGGAGCTCAATGTTGCATAGGAAATAAAAGGACAAAATGGCATGAACACAAATAATTAAAACAGTCAACTGATGGTAGTTGGCCAACTAAGGACCAGCCTAGAGAGGTTGGCATCGTAGCCCATCAAGTGTGAGCATGTAAGAAAGCCAGGTGGCAGGTGAGACTAAGGGTGATAACCTGGTGACTTTAAAATAGATTAGCATGTGTTACCCCAGTGGGACAGTATAACCATAACATTCTTACAAGGCTTATAAAGTGGGAGGCTGGAAAGGAAGAAGCAGAAAGAACAGCTTGAAAGAGACTCAGCCTGGCATTCCAGGCTTTGAAGATGAATGAATAGGATGTAAATCAAGGCGGGTAGGTAGTTGTAGATGCTGAAAAAGGCCAGGAAACTGATTTTTCCCTGGAGTTCCTGGAAGGAATTTACCCTTGTTGACACCTTAATTTTATCCCAGTAAGGCCAATGTTGGACTTCTGAACTAAGGAACTACAAGACGATAAATATGTTTCCAGCCATTAGCTTTGTGGTAATTTGTTACATTCAGAAAAATAAACCAATACACTAGTATGTAAAGCATCTAAGAGAAATGAAGGAGATGATATGAGTTATGAAACACCAACGTTAATAAAATGTTTAAAAAATTAGAAATAAAGTCATTGGAGAAAAGCAAGATTTAGGAAAGATTGCAACAGACTCGTGAAAGAAATTAGTCTAGTATTTTGTAGTTTAGAACTGGTTTTTGAAAGAGAGTCCAGCTTCTATCACTGACTTGCTATATGACTTTGGCAAGATTGCTTGGCTTTCTGTCTCAGTCTCCTCATCTTTAACATGATAATACTTAGAATGGTGATTAGATTAATAATGTGATGTAATTCCCTCAAATCCCACATAGATCCAAAGACATTAATTGTTGGGGACTTTAACACACCACTTTCCCCACTAGATAGATCAACTCGGCAAAAACTCAACAGAGAAACTGCAGATCTAAACAACTGCATAGATCATCTAGATTTAACAGACATCTACCGAATAGTTCACCCAGCAGCATCAGAATACACGTTTTTCTCAGCAGCACATGGAACATTTTCCAAAATAGACCACATTTTAGGCCACAAAGCAAACTTGTCCAAATTCAGAAACATTGAAGTTATACCTTGCATTCTCTCAGACCACAAGGGAATAAAATTAGAACTCAACACCAAAAGCCACCAAAGAAAGTCCTGTAACACATGGAGACTGAACAACACACTGCTGAATCACTAGTGGGTCATGGAAGAGATTAGAAAGGAAATTCAAATGTTCATGATATTCAACAAAAATGAACACACAAATTACCAGCTTCTCTGGGACACAGCAAAGGCAGTACTCAGGGGCAAGTTTATAGCTGTGAGTTCCTACATCAACAAATTGGAGAGATCTGAAACTAACAATTTAATGAGACATCTGAACCTCCTTGAAAAAGAGCAGCAAGATAAACCCCAATCCAGTAGATGGAATGACATAATTAAAATTAAATCAGAATTAAATGAATTAGAATCCAAAAAAACTATAGAAAGAATCAACAAAATAAAGAGTTGGTTCTTCGAAAAAATTAACAAAATTGACAGACCCTTAGCAAATCTTATCAGAAAAAGAAGAGAACACACCCAAATAAATAAACTCAGAGATGAGAATGGAAACATCACCACTGAAACAACTAAGATTCAGAACATTATAAGGGAATACTTCTCAAAACTTTATACTAATAAGTTTGAGAACTTGGCAGAAATGGACCTTTTCCTAGCAAATATTGACATGCTGAAACTAAACCAAGATGAGTTAAACCATCTTAACAGGCCCATATCAAGCATTGAAATAGAAACAGCAATAAGAGACCTCTCAACTAAGAAAAGCTCAGGACCAGATGGTTTTACAGAAGAATTCTACAAGGCCTTCAAAGCAGAGCTCACACCAATACTCCTCCAACTCTTCAATGAAATTGAAAGAGAAAGTTCACTACCGAACTCATTTTATGAAGCCATCATAACCCTCATCCCAAAACCAGGCAGGGACTCATCAAAGAAAGAGAACTATAGAACATTGGTGCAAAACTTCTCAACAAAATTTTGGCCAATCGACTTCAACAATTCATCCAAAAAATCATACACCACGATCAAACAGGATTCATTTCAGGGATGCAAAGCTGGTTCAATATACGCAAATCAATTAATATAATTCATCACATCAACAGGAGCAAGGATAAGAACCACATGGTTATCTCAATAGATGCAGAAAAAGCATTTGACAAGAAAAATTAGGAATCCATGGAACATTCCTCAATACAACAAAGGCTGTATATGACAAACCTACAGCCAACATTATACTTAATGGTGAAAAAACTAAAGCCATTTCCTCTTAACTAAGGAACGAGATAAGGATGTCCACTCTCTCCATTTCTCTTCAATCTAGTATTAGAATGCCTAGCTACAGCAATAAGACAAGATGCAAACATAAAGGGGATCTAAACAGGGAAAGAAGAAATAAAACTCTGCCTCTTTGCAGATGACATGATCTTATATTTAAAGAATCCCACAGATTCCACTCCCAATTACTCAAGCTGATTCAAAACTTTGGCAAAGTAGCAGGGTATAAAATTAATCCTCAAAGGGGCTGGGAAGGTGGCTCAGTGGTAGAGCGCTTGCCTTGCATGCGTGAGGCCCTGGGTTCGATTCCTCAGCACCACATAAGCAAAAGGAAAAAAGCTGGAAGTGGCGCTGTGGCTCAAGTGGTAGAGCACTAGCCTTGAGCTGAAGAGCTGAGGGACAGTGCCCAGGCCCAGAGTTCAAGCCCCATGACCGGACCCAAAAAAAAAAAAAATTAATCCTCAAAAATCAATGGCTTTTCTGTATGCCAACAATGAGAAAAATGTGGCTGAAATTAGGAAAGCAACTCCATTCGTAATAGCCCCACAAAAAATAAAATACCTAGGAATTAACTTAACCAAAGAAGTGAAGGACCTCTATGATGAAAACTTTAAAAACTTGAAAAAGGAAATCATAACAGAACTTAGAAAGTGGCAAAAAACTCCCATGTTCCTGGATTGGAAAGATCAACATCGTGAAAATGGCAATACTTCCCAAGGCTATCTACAAATTCAATGCAATACCTATCAAAATTCCAACCTCATTCTTCAAGGAAATAGAAGAGGCAATCCAAAAATTCATATGGAACAATAAAAGACCCCAAATAGCAAAAACAATCCTCAACAGAAAGAACAGTGCTGGAGGAATATCAATATCAAATTTCAAACTTTATTATAAAGCCATCGTAATCAAAACAACTTGGTTCTGGCACAAGAACAGACCTCAGGACCAATGGAATAGAATTGAAAACCCAGAAATGAACCTACAGACTTATTGCCATCTAATCTTCGATAAGGGAGCTAAAAAAATAAAATGGAAGAAAGACAGCCTCTTCAGTAAATGGTGCTGGCAAAATTGGTTAACTACTTATAGAAAACTAAAGCTAGATCCTTATATATCACCCTGCACCAGAATTAACTCCAAATGAATCAAAGACTTCAGAGTCAAAGCAGACACTCTGAAAACATTACAGGATGGAATAGGAGAAACCCTAGGTCTCCTTGGTACAGGCTGAAATTTTCTTAATAGAGACCCAGAAACACAATAAATCAAAGAAAGATTGGACAACTGGGACTGCATGAAATTGCAGAGCTTCTGCATGGCAAAGAACATAGCTAGTAAGATCAATAGAAAGCCCACAGATTGGGAGAAAATCTTCACTAGCCATATAATGGACAAGCATCTCATATCTAAAATATATCTGGAACTCAAAAAATTAAATCCCCCAACAACAAATCTTCAAAGAAACAACTGCCCAATAAATAAGTGGGCTAAAGACTTAAAGAGAAACCTCTCTGAAGAGGAAAGAAGGATGGCCAATAGACACATGAAGAAATGCTCAACCTCCCTAGCCATAAAAGAAATGCAAATCCAAACAACATTGAGATACCACCTTACTCCAGTTAGAATGGCTAAAATCAAGAACTCTAATAACAACAGATGCTCTAGGGGATGTGGACAGAAGAGAACCTTACTGCATTGTTGGTGGGAGTGTAAACGTGTTCAACCACTTTGGAAAGTAGTATAGAGTTTCCTCAAAAGATTCCACATAGAGCTCCCCTATGACCCAGCAATCCCACTTTTGGGCATTTACCCAAATATTCACAAACAAGACCATACTAAAGCTACCAGCACGACTATGTTTATTGCAGCACTATTTACTATAGGTAAGATATGGAACCAACCCAGATGTCCCTCAGTAGATTAATGGATCAAGAAAATGTGGTATATATACACAATGGAATTCTATGCCTCCATCAGAAAGAAAGACACTGCCTCATTTGTTAGGAAATAGAAAGGCTTGGAAAAATTATATTAAGTGAAGTAATTCAGGCCCAAAGAAATATAGGTCCCATGGTTTCCCTTATTTGCAATAACTAGTATATGTCTGAGTCAAGCAGAAAAGGTCAGATAAGGTGATATTAGGGAAATGAACCCTAAGATACGTTTTCAAATGTTTTTTTTTTCTTTCATGCGATTGTTTCTAACACATTTATAAGATTATTTCTTTGTTGCTTTGTATGTCCCTCCCCCAAGGTATAACCCCTGCTTTCACTGTATTTGATGTCGGTATAATTTGTGGAGGGGAAGGGGAAAAACAAATCGTTTAAATAGGGATACAAGTGGACCCATTGCAACAATGAGATGTACAAGTCGTTATGTTGAAAAGGAACTTTACAACTTTGGTGCGGGAGGCAGAGGATGGGGGGGGAGAGGGGAGGATGGGAAGGGATGGGAAGGGGAAACAAAGGAGGAAGCTACAGTGCTTGATAAGAAATGTACTCATTATCTTGCCATGTAATTGTAACCCCTCTGTTCAGTATTTTCACAATAAAAAAATTCTGTAAAATAAAAAACAAAAAGCAAAAAAAATAATGTGATGTAATTCATGAGGACCATATAGGAGACTTTGGGACGCTATCAATATTAGTGCCTATGCTGTTGCCTATGTTCAATACATAAAAGTGTTAGTAGCTTTATTTCTGGAGATGAAATTATCTCATAATAAGGTATTTGAATATGTTCTTCACTTACCCATCTGCATTAGTTTCTTATAGTTGCTGTACTAAATTCCCACCAAGTCAATTGTTCAAAAGAAGCAAAACGTATTCATTCTATCATAATTCTTCAGGCTGGAGACTAAAACTGAGATTCAGACAAGGCTGTTCTTCTGGGCTTTACAGAAGAATCCATTCCATGGCTCTCCGTTTACAGTAGTGTCAGCGTTTCTCGGTGGCCTTGGCTAGTGGTGGCATCACTCCTATCTTTGCCTCTACCTTCTTACCATCTTCCACTTTGTCCTCAAACATGCCTTGAATCTTTATAATAAGAAGACATGTGACTTACTTAGGGCTTACTCAGAGAATCCAGGAGAAGCCCCTTCTATCTAGAATCTTAATTTAATCACATCTTTGTTACATAAGATACATTCACAGAAGTCTGGTATTTGAGTGTGGATATGTATTTTTGAAGGCTACCGTTTAGCTCATGATGTCATCTGAAGGGAACACTCTTGTTTGACGTATCAACTGCAGAGCTTAGCTAAACCCATGTGACACTCTTTAAAGTTAGATTTGTTGGCCATGGAGATACACAAAAAGGAAGTGGAATTCTTCAGAGAACTAATGAAACAATATTTGTCCCTCACCACACCAGATTAAGACAATTGTGGCTTCACAAAAAAAAAGAATGTTTCTGGTTTAAACTTTCATCAGTAGGGCCAAAATTGTCTCCAAGAATGCTGAAACAAAGAAGTGAGGTCTCAGAATATGAACTTTGTTTGAATTCCTAATTGCAAAGTGTGCCAGCCTGCTTGACCACATTCCTGACTCCTTCTAGTTGCTTGGCGTATGGACTAGATGAGTTCCCCAGATACATTGATTTATATTATCTTATTTTTAACTACAACAATTATTTCAACAATTTCTTGTTGAAATATTGCACAGTTAGGATATATATTTATGTAGTTTATATAAATCTATATGTAATGTATACTATATATACATATGTATATAAAAAGTGAACCATCTTATCTCTCTCTCCTAATTGCCTCATCCACATCATTATCAACCCATCCCTCTACAGGCTTATCATTATTATGAGCCCAAATGGACTCCTACTATACATATTGCTTGCAAATACTTATCTACTTTAATTTCTTTCACTTGTGTTAATACATCTGTCTGACATTCCAGGGGAAAAGTTTACCTTGCCAACAGAATCACTGCTTTAGTTATTGCCCATCAAATGCAACAAGCCAGGTAAGAAGTGTCAGTGTGTATGTTGATGATAGAGTTAATTGAGAGTAGTAGACATCTACATATTTACTTAGATGGAAACACTCAGCTTTCAATATTCCTTGAAACATGTATTGAGTATGGTATATGCAGTAAGTGATGTGCACAGGAATTGTCACCCCTACTGCTTTCTATCTACTACTAAGAAGCCTCGAATATCCTTCACTTTTGTGTTGACACAAAATGATCATCTACTTAAAATGCTCTATGGTAACCATGAAGATGAACTCTGATGCCTTTCCCAATTCATTAAATATTTATAGCTCTGCTATCACCTGTACCGTACGGAATTTTCACAAGAGCAATTTTATGTTGCTTCTTTCTAGTGGAAAGATTGCTTTGCCATCCTTTCTACAGGATTCTCATCGGTGACACTTGGCTGTAGGCATGTCTGGTACCCATTCTTCCACCTTTTCTTAAAATTTTGGAAATATGGATTGGATTAGAGGCTATATAGTAGTTAAGTATCGCAAATTGGTGAATGTTTTATTCAGTTTACCTGAGACAATAAATTTTTATTTTGGTTTCTGGATTTAAGAATTTCCAGTTCAGGATCCATTGGCCCTTTTGCTTTGAGCCTGGAGTAAGGAAACATATTATGACAGGAGTGGGTAGTAGAGCAAACTCTTCCCTGCAGGTCTGGGAACAAAAGAGAAGAGGAGAGTGCTAGGGTTCAATGTTCCCTATTAGGGGCACACCCCCAATGACTTAACTGCCTCCCACAAGTGCCCACCTCTTAAAGTGCCACTACCTCCCAAGAGCGCCTTAGGCTGGGAGCCAAGCCTTTAACCAAATCTTTGGGAGATATCTAAGTTTCAAACTGAAGACTTCTTTTGTTTATTATTTATCAAATATCTTTTGGCTCAAAGTTTGAACTCCAGAACTACTAAACAGAAAGAAAGAACATGGAAACTATAAGTCCCTCAGTCTGAGAGTAAACTAGCTGATTTGCTCAGGTAAAATTCTACTCAGTGCTCTTGCCTTTTTACTATAAAAATTTCTCATTTAATTTTCAATGTAAAATTTCGCTTCATAATGACGAGAAAATTTCAGACAGGCCACATAGGCCAGGGAGACAGAAATCCTCAGATGTGGATCAGTGCTCTGTTTGTTTGTTTTGGGTCCGGTCATAGGGCTTGAACTCTGGGCCTGGGCGCTGTCCCTCAGCTCTTCAGCTCAAGGCGAGCGCTCTACCACTTGAGCCACAGCGTCACTTCTGGCTTTTTTCTTTTTGCTTATGTGGTGCTGAGGAATCAAACCCAGGGCCTCATGCATGCAAGGAAGCGCTCTACCACTGAGCCACCTTCCTAGCCCCTGGACCAGTGCTCTGGATAAATGTGCTTTGCATATATATAGCTTTCCCTAGTCACTAAGTCAACAGCTTCCTTCTAATTCATTGCAATTCTGCACATTCTTCAGTGGCTTATTACATGGTTCCTCTGGTTGCCAAACTTTCAGACTCATTTCTTTGTCTTGTTTATGCTGTTAGCATCTGTATAGAAGACTCCATATCTGGGCTTGGATTTTTAATTCTATTCCTCACACCTGTCAGTTGTCTAATTAGGTGAGCTGATTACTTTGTCATTTCCACTTTTCTCAATATGGCATCAAACTCTCTTTCAAACACTCTCGAAAGGCTTTAATTAATTGACAACTTATGCTTTTCTATACTGAACGACATTGATTTTTATGGAACTTGTAGATTCTCTATGTGAAGTTCACGTCATTGGTGCTCATCTTTATAATGTAAGGTCCACCTAGGCTCCCGTGGTCAAAAGGGAATAATGTGCCATTCGAGACTCTAAATATAAACTTTTCCTTTTTTCTCCCCTGAGGTTTTCCTCTCAGCTCACCATTGTCCTTATCATTTGCTTCTAAATGTGACTCTATGCAAAGAAAAAAGAACATTTTTTTATTATTAGTCAAAATTTTGCCACTTATCTTTCTATGTGTAAATCCATTTTAAAGGGAATCATGTTGGCTTCTACAGAACCACTGAAATGACAGAGTAGTCATTTTGTGTCTCCTACATGTGTATGCCCTGTGTACTTATACATACATGGCGCAAAGCCAATGCAACTGATAGGTCTTTCTCACCTGATGATATCCATGCATTCTACCAGTAGCTTATCTTTGGAATATTCACGAGGTAAGAAATGCTAAAAGGAAAAGGTTTCCTTATCTTTCTTTGTTCTTAGAGTGTTACCATTTTAGCCAACATGGTTGGCTAAGGCAAGAAAACAAGGCAGATCATAAAGTCATGATAATGTTCCATGACCATTCATATTTCTTACAATATCATTGCCTATGTCTGTGTTCAAAGCAAGTTCTAGTTTAAACAGGAAGTAAGGCATGACCTCCCAGGACTGTCAACTTAGCAAGAGAAGGTGTGAGCTATTTCTGGTCTCTTGCTGATTGCCTGTGTATGGGGAACCCACACCACTGTGTGTGTGATTTCCTCTAAAGGAATGTTCACAAATAGGATGTCCACCAGTGTGTTCATGGGTTTTGTACACATTGGGGCTGCAAGGAATTGTGAATAGACACAATGCATCTATCTCTTCAGCTGGAGTGTTTGCTTCTTGGTCCTGTCAGACTTTACACAGGTGCTCAATGATAAAAATTGTAACGATGATTAAATGATTGATTAAACTCTGATATGATGGCCGTGGTGCATAAAACCAAGCCTGGAATCCTTCTGACCCCTAGGGATCCCGGGGTAACTTTTCCAGGCTACATTCCCATGAAGCCAGTGTTGGACCCAAGTTTTTCAAATAACTTCTTCATCTTCATAGCCTTAAACTAAGTATCTGTGAAATATATGAATGGACAATTCCCATGTGACAAATACCATGCTAAGCACCTTGCATGTGCTAACTCATTTATAGCTCAAAGGGGCTACCCTTTCTCTTTGGGGTAATTTAAAGCTGGACTTGGGAGAATAAAAACAAGAAATGGAGACTTGAACCAGGAATGAGGCACAGAGAGTATATTAAAACAATTGTGTAGAAACACCAAATAATTTAGATACTTTGTCCAAGACATTGTGAACCACTTAGGCAGAAACAGCAAAGCAAGATAGAACGGCCAAGCTCATGAACAGACTTCTTCTTTGTCTTTCTATCCTTCTATTCCTTCATCTATGGGGCAGAGGATGGAGTATGTCCCAGCCAGATCTGCACTCATCCTTTCCATGTTCCCGGCCAGACAGATGTCCAGAGGAGAAGTTTCCATCCACGATTGCTCCAGAATCAAGCCTGGAAGTCGAGAATTTTTGCCAAGTGAAGTCCTCTAGCTGGAGGGATTTGTATAACTGAACAAATGCGGAGGCTGGAAGGAGTAGCTTTTCTGCAGAGGTTGCCCTGCTAAATATACCTGGAAACGCTGCCTGGGAATCTCTTCATTGTCTGCCGACATCAAGAGCAAGGATGTCATCTCAATCCCTAACTGTTTTTGTAAGGAGAATAAAACTTCTATGCAGAGTGCCTTTTCAACAGGACTCTTGGAACCTTCCAAAACTGCCTCCATTCTCCAGACTCCCTCTTCAGCAGTCTCCCTCCAGAGCCAAGAGGTCCAAACTGTTGCTGGAGGTCTGGCATTGGAGCCCATGCTTTAAACATACCATGGTTGTTAGGGAAGGGGATCCTGTGATTTAACCATGGGCCTCAAAAGTGCTTTCCTTTAGCTCTTCAAAGTATCGATTGCTGCCTCTTCCTAAATAATTTAAACTAGCTATATTCCTTGGTTCGCACAGCTATTATAAAGAGCCCACAATCTGAAAATCAATGACAAAACTCATGATGTCTGAAAATATTTTTATGATATGGGTTTACAAAAAGAAGGGGAGATGGAAAAAAAGGATATGTTAGGTAATAGGGTTAGCCACAATGAACACACACACACACACACACACACACACACACACACACACACACACACAGAGTTATTCATGATGGACTACGTTTGTTTATTTTGCTTGTTTGTTTTGTTTTTTCGTGTGTGTTTTTCTGGGGGGGGGGCTCTTTTCTTGAGTTTCACTATGTAGTCCAGGAACTACATAGGCCTGGAACTTAAATCCTCTGGTCTCTGCCTCTTAATTGCTGGAATTATAGACCTGAACCACCATGCTTGACAGAGCAACAGTTTTAATCTGAAAGCCATGAAGTCCTCATGAGAGGCTTTTGGGAACAGATAGTGATACCAGAATTCACTGTTTTGTTACCAGAGTCCACCAGCCTGGAGCTTGTCAGGATAGGAAAGAAAAAAAGCATAATAAGAATTCTAAGTAAATAAATATACCGAAAAGCAAAAATAAATTTAAAAAAATTTTAAAAGCAAAATAAAATAAACACAAATGGGTGTCAGGAACCAGTCTGAAACAGAGATGAGTCTAATATTCTTTTAAGTAAAAGCCAAATAAATAAATAAATATATTTTTGGAAATTCAAGATGTGTGGAGACGCATGGTATTTTGATACTCACCCCTCCCACACTGGAAATGCCATTGTTAGTCTATCAAACTGTTAAACACTCTCAGGTCTTTGCTTGGCGCAATGACATTAACCTATTGGGGAATAGTCCAGGAAAATGGGAGCACAAAGGAACTACTGTAAAAATGTTGCATTGTTTGCATTCAATCATCACCAATTTGCCAAATCCCTGAAGATTCCCATTGTCTTGTACGGCAAGGCCAAAGGAAAAGACAGAGGTGGATGCCAAATTATTTTAAGTTGAATATGTCACAGCATTGTTTTTTTTTTTTCTTTACACAAAATGCCCATAGTTCTCTGAAACCAGGTGAATGAATAGCTGGAACGTGTTTTTATGTTCCTCATATTTACTTAAGAATTATCTACATTTGTGACCCTCTCTTTGGATCTTAGTCATCCTTTCCAAGGAGTTGATTTTAATTTGTGGATATGTTGGAACTCAAAAGCGAACAAACGCTGGTGTGGAATGATACTTTAAATGCCTGGGTGCCAGACAGGAAAAGCTCTTGGTCTTTTCCTCTGTTTGATCAATTGGCTTGTCTAATCCATTTGACTATGGACACTTGGCCTGACATGACTTCAGATTAGCTTAATAGGGATTAAGGTGGCATGAAATATAGAATGCTATGCATGTGTAAATCCAAATATGCTTAGAACTCCATTTATCTTGGAGGGGGCATTAGTTCGGTTGCTCCAGCTCTGTTTACAAACTGATTCTAGCCACAGTGAAGCAGTAGAGCTGAAGAAAGTCACTGAGCTTGCCTTTACTTAAGCCCACAAGGCCTTTTGATTCCTGCCCAAAATAAAGCAAGCCTTTGGCACTCAGCTCTCCTCGCTGGCAAGATATCTGCATAATGTCCACAGAATTTAGAATGGCCAGGAGGGGCAGGTCAAAGACAGCCAAATTATGATATCACATCCATAAAACCTCATCAGTGGTGACATGCAGAAAACACTCAGCAAATTACTTTCATTAATTTATCCTTATTAAGAAATTCTATGCAGTGTCTTCATTCCTTGGCAGATTTTAGATTCTGTCCTTGTCCCTTCCTTCTTTCATTGCTTTCCCTAAAAAAAAAAAACCCAGGCTGTCATGTGTACCAATGACAAGAGCTAAAGCAGTGTGCAATGCAGAGCCTGGGATGCTCAGGCCGTCCCAGAGGAATGTGTTAGAAATGGCGTATTTGCCTTTGGGAGAGAAGAAGACATTCCTAAGTCTTCTGGGTTGGGTCAGTAGGAGTGTTCTTCCTGTAATAAAGCAAAAAGAAACCTGATAAGAGAGACCTTTGTCTTTTCACGATGAAGACTGGGAGCTGCTGGACCAGTGTACCCGGTCTTGGGTGGCAGTGATGAAATTCTCTAGGGAAAAGGAATAGATATGGTTGTCAGACTGTCAGGACAGAAGTAGGATCAGGGAAAGGGTGGATGGAATATGTAGTTGAGTGACAGCCCATTTTTTTTTTCCTTTGGGTCACACATGTTTTTAAAGCTGAAATTCTGGCTAGTCTACAAGAGCGACATCAGGAGGAGCTGGGGGAAGTGAGAAGAACCGATGGGAAGCATTTCCTGGTAACTGTCTGACCCTGTCGGGAGTATAGAATGTCATCCGTGTGGGGGAAGGTAGACAGCAGACTTGTCAGCTGGCTTGTCTGGGTGTCTGGAGCTGGGCCTTGGAATCTTGACCAGATGCCTTGTTCAGTAAGCAGAATTTATAAGCCATTCCCGAGCCATGTGGCAGAGAACTTTTGTATATATAGACCATTAAGGAGAGGAGAGGGGAAGAAAGCTGACATGAGAGAGATAGAAGCTCCCCTCCCCCCCCAATTTAATCAGGGTGCGTGTAAGATGGGAATTAGCAGAGAAATGATTTTTGAAGATGTCAGAGAGGGTCAAAGATTTTTGTATGGCTTCATGGGCAAAATTTAAAGCAGCCAAGGTCTGGGGCAGGTGATGTAAATAAAACATGGTCTTTTTGTGATCTTTATTTTTCCCCCTTACTCTGTTAAAATTTATTTCTTAGATTGTGTTCTACTTTGAAGCATTCAAGTTCTCAAATAGAGTATATAAAAGTCTATGGGTTTTTTCCTTGTTGCTTTAATTCAGATCCATAGATCACATTGGATCCAGAAGTGGGTCCAGGCAGTTGGTTTTAGTACCAGATCACTGTATTCAGTCCTAGATTTCCATCTGGGTACACCTGGGCTTGTAGAAGCACTTATTAATGGCTTACTGAACAGGGTACCTTGGCTCCTTTCCTCTACCCATGGCTATTTTATTTATTTCATTTTTGGTATCTAGTCTGTAGTAGTGTTGTACTGAAGAGCACCTGAGTTTTGGACAGAATAATTGGTGATGTACTGACATATGAACCACAGAGTTTTTAAAACTGGCATGCAGGCTTTTCTGAGTAGTCTTTTTCTAGGTGAGACCATGCTGCCTTAACTCTTAGAAGTTATCTACCATTCTCTACACCTAAAGCAAAAATATCAGTGGAACTTAAAGGAATTATCCATCTAGTCAGACTCACTCATATCAGTTTAAATAATTCAATGGCAGCTTTCCACAAGAATAGGCATATCAGAGGTCTAACAATGAGGTATTTGCAACAATCCACGTTGCAAATGGGAGAGGGTAAGATATTTTCTCTTTGAGTTATTTGTGGGGAGAGGGAGGATGTAGCAAGCAGTTACAATTGTTATAATTGTAGAGTCTCCTGCTTTCTTAGGTATGGTTTTCCTAGCTTTAGAGATGTGGATAGCTTCATCTCCTCAGATATACTCCATAAAACTAGGTTTAGAAGGGGATGATATAAGGGTGGATGCATATAAATGCACAAGGAGAATCTAAACAGCTTTGGAGAGCTAGGGAATTAAGTATGAGAATACGTCTCTTGGTTGAGTTTCATACAAAGCAGTAATGGAAGGCTGGAAGTAAAAAGAATTTCTATGCAGATAAACCTGGGGCTTATGTTGTCTGATTTATACTATAGATACCAGGAGAAAATGATAGCTTAGAGGATAGCATAACCTAGAGGTTCCATTCATTCTCTGCCTGTACACAGAGTAGTCAAAACATATGTTTCCAAATGAGGAAGGTGGGCTTTGATTGCATAAATGATATATAGGATTTGACTATCAAAGAAATGAAGAGTAGTTGGAAGAGTAATTGAAGCGTAGCTGGACATGTTGAGTGGGAGGAAGAAGTATAGCAAGACATAAAAATCCCCAGATACACAAAATTTTTGGAACAGTTTGTCCTTGTATCAGAGACCTAAAAGAGACTAGAAGTTAAAGTGAGGCTTGCACTTTTTTTAACCCTTCTCTCAATTTCCGTACTAGCAGAAATGAGTCAGGGGGTAGCGATACGCTGGAATCCTGGGAAACTTGGTTACTGGATTGGCATCGTGGGATTTGTCTCTTTCTTGCAAGGCTTTGTTAGGTCCCATTCATGTGTCCAAATGCATGATTAGGGACTTTTAGAAACCACCCATGTTCACACATCTATCATTCCGACACAAAACAAAATACAAAACACCAAATGTCTCTAGAGTTAAGCCAGATCTTTCTTATCTCTGAACAATCAAAACTTATAACGGCCACAGGGGATTGTAATGATTTATGAATGTTCAGAATTGCTAAACTTTTGACAATTGTTGCTAGTAAAACAAAACTGCCTGCATATACAGATTCCAAACCAAAAGTTAAAAGTGTTTTTTTTTTTATTACCCCCAAATAATACTATTTTCTTGTTGCCTCCCTTTTTAGACAGTGGATTTTTTTTTAAAAGAAAGTTTCAGTCAGAGCATCTTGGATAAAAGGAATTTTCTCAATAGAATGTTAATGAAATCATTCCCAGTCTGAACTATGAGCTGTACCCTGATACAGATTTACCAGTTAGACATTGATTAGTTTTTAACATACCAGGGAAAATGTTCAGCTGTGGAATATGTATATGTAGCAAAAAAATAAAAGAATCATGGGCTAAAAAGCGTAGACAAATCATTCTTGTGGGAGCTCTAGTACTTGCTACTGTTTCTTTTCTATTTTTACAAAAGCAATTAGCAGAATATCACTGATGTTTATGCCTATGAGGAAAATAACAAGCCTATGCATTATTTTTGTACAGTATTCACGTATGGGTAAATGTGTGGCTCATAATCAAAGTGTTTCATTTCCTCTTCTAATTACGTGACTTCTTAGGCATATTCAGCTGTCATTATTTTTAAACTGGATATGGAGCCTACAGAAGGGAAAGGTACATAGTGGTGAATCAAAAAGAACAGAATCATTCCATAGTCTCTTTACTCATGAGTAGAACATAACCAGAGACATGAAATGAAATAAACCAAAAATCATTATTGGTCAAATGTCATTAAATATAGACTTAGTTTTTTCCTATTTCTTATTAATTTTAGTAGTGATGGGTGCTGTGTTAGTTACCTTTCTCATAGCCATGACAAAAAGCCCATCAGAAACACATTCAAGGAAGAAGAATTAATTTTGCTCATTTCAGAGTTTTCAGTGCTGGTTGCTTGGCCCCAGGATGTTGGGCTAAACATTATCTCCATAGAGGAGGAGGTTGTTCATCTCATGGTGGACAGGAAGTAGAGTGAGCCAAAGGGAATAGAGACCTGGCATAACCTTCATTCCATATCTCACATGACCTTCTTCCTCAATAAGGCCCCACCTGATTGAAAGAGTTTTGAAACCCCCACCTTTAAAACATGTAAGCTTCCTGTTTTTAATGTAGCTGTTCTCCTGATACCTAGGCAAACCCTCCTGACTGTTCAAGGCCAAAGCATTCAATGGAGCATACCAGAGCATCAGAACTTCTTACCAAGTGACGTCTCTTACAAACAATTACATTCTCTTGATGGATATTTTTGAGTGAGAGACTCAAATGCAGCTATTATTCCATATTATTTATATGGGTTTTTCAATTGAACATGTCAGTTTAGGGGTACAAAATGGTATGCACAAAATACAAAATCACAAGACTGAGAAACAATGAGGAATATTTTGGGGGAGCTATTTCCTGAGTACAAAATTGGGTTTCACCACTAACTAAATGGAAAAAAATTAGAGGAGTTACTTCATATCTATGCAATTCAGTTTCCTATTTAAGAAGCAGGGCTAAACAGTCTATTTCCTTAAGGGTTGTTGTAGAGATCAGGAAAGAGCATAAATGTAAAATGTCCATGACAGGGCCAGGTGTATCATAAACAATAAATGCTAGCAATTATTTTACTTGGTTTAATGTAATAGTATATAAAGAAAAATGTCAAGAAAAAGATAAACTATCTAATAGAAAAAACAGAAAACACGTGGTTTAACATTTCAAAGAGCTCACCCAAACGGCCAATAAACATTAGAACAGATAATCAGCCTCATTAGTAATCAGGGAAATTCAAATTAAAACTACTGTGACATGCCATTTCCTGTTCATTAGTTTGGCAAATTCCAAGTGTGGGTTGTGGAGAAATAGAAGCAGCAGACTTGCCCTGATAAACCTGCACATGCCTTACAGCACTTTGAGTAATAATTTGTCATCACCAAGGAACATGAATGATGCTCCCTACTGGATTTCTGGGAACCAGTGTTTAAAATATATTGCAAGGTATAGATCCAGTATTCTTTTAGATGGTTCATAGGTTAATACACTTATTGGATATTCCAACTTTTACTTGACCGCTTCAGACTATTTTTAGATTTCTTAGATCTTATATACTGGCCATCTTATTTATGTACAAGTCCTACCACATTGCTTTAGTAGAGAAATTGAGACCTCGTTTGGGTTTAGTAACTAATCATAATTCCTCTATCATTGCCCTTTTCTTCCCTCAGTCTTTCACTATTTGCCTTCATTTTTTTCCCTTTCAAGCATAGCATTTGTTTGTTCAGTGCCACAAAAATCTCATTGGTATTTTTACTGGAAACTCATTACATTTATAAATGAGCTCACACAGAATTAACATCTTTGTAACATTCAGTTTCTTAATCCAAGCTTGGTATGTTATTTGTTTGAGCAACATCTCTTTCATATGGTTTTCTCTATTTCTCCTGGCAAGTTTCTTCCATATAATCATGCATATTTGCTTTTATTCTTAGCATTTTATTTTATTTTTTAATTGCTCAAGAAAAATGGCTTTTTCTCCCTTTATAGCTCTGATTTCTAATTGTGAATATACATGAGAAAATTAAAGCTAGGATCTCTCTGGGGAGCTAAGGCTGGCTTCTAACTTGAGATCTTCCTGTCTTAACCTTGTAGGTGCTGAGGTTGCAAGTGTGTGCCACTATGCCCAGCCAAAATGTGTTTTTTAAGCATTAATATTTTTATGATTACACTTGGTGGCATTATATAACACGTGCTAGTCTCTAGTTGGTCCTCTGAGTTTTTATAGATATACATTGAGGTGTTAGTACATGGCTCAAAGGACTGACTAGCAATGTGGGGCCCTCAGTTGAAGCCCTGGTACTTTCAATAAGATCTACAAAGAAAAAGTTTTTTCCTAGTGCTAGAGATTAAGCTTAAGGCATTTGTACATGTGACATGCAAGGCAAGAGCTCTAACACTTAAACTAGTGTCTAGCTGCTATTTTGACCTGGAAGGACCTTGAACTCCAGATGATCCTGCCTCTGTTTTTGAGTAACTGATACTATAGGTACGCATCAGAACCCTGGCCTATAACTGTATCTCTTTATTTCCAAGAGTTATTGTTCTAAATTCTCCTTCTGGCCTACATGTCTCAGTGGCAACCATGGGTAAATTACTTTGATGACTTTGGTAGAAATGGCTCTGGTCTTCCACATGGAGTATGATGTCAGCTGAGGGCTGATATGGCCATAGTAGTAAGGAAATTGCCACCCATTTTCATTCATCCTCTAGTTTTCCTCAGGATGGCTTCATGAGAATACAGTCTCAAATTTCTTCCAAGTTAGAACTATCTGTGGCCTTGTTAATTGGAAAACATCATTGCTGAATATAAATTTTTATGTTACTACTACTGCTACTATTGTTGTGGTACTTGAGGCTGAACTCTGGGTCTTGCACTTGTTAGGCAAGCACGCCACATGCTTCCTGCCCTGCGTGTTCTCCCTTAATTAAGATTATGAGGAACTAGTAGGGATGAAGGCCAGATATTCTCTTCTCTGTGGCTGGAATTGTGAAACATGCTTGCATCTTCCTTAGTCTGGTCTTAGTCCCTTAAGCCAGCAATCTCTTCTCTCTCAACATGTACTCCAGGGGTCCTGACCCCTAACTAATCTCCTGAACATTTTTAACCCAATCTGCCTTTTCACCCGGGCTCTATCGTTGTGGGGATTATTGGCAAACTTACCTCTTTTTTTAGGTGATCCCATTTAGTCTCATGGTTTTAGACAGTGTCTCCAATGGGTTGAACTCCAGTTCCACGTGTCTCTCCCAGACTTTCCCCTGAATTCTAGCTTAGATAGAACTAATCACTAAGAATTCCCCAGATGTTTAACAGACACATCAAACTTAACATGCTTAAAATCAATCTTCATGTGTTTCTCTTTTTATCTGCCTTTTCCCATAGCTTCCTCTCAGTTAATGAAAATGCCTTCCTCAGTCCCAAACACCGGAGTAAAAATGAAGTGCTCTGTTTTCCATACCTTACACGCAGTGTCACCCCACTGTCCGCTCCACTGCACAAAGAGATCCAGAACCTGACCACGTTTCCATAGCATTGGGCATGCCGGCAGGATGACTGTTATGGATTCGAACTGGTCTTTCTCTTTCTGTGTCTCAGTCTCACTATCTCTCTGTCTCTTTCCTCATTCTCTCACCGTCTTGCTCTCTCTTGTCTGTCTGTCTCCCCCACCACTCAGTGTGGTAACTGCTCTACAGCATACTGACAGTTGCAATGCGAATGTTTTCACCTTGCTTCTCAGTGCAAAAGCCACATCTGTGGTTGCAGGTCCCTTCATAGCACAGCCCCTTGCTCCACGTACAGCACATCTTTGTGGTTTGTCAGTCATTCCAGGGAAGTTCCTACCTTGGGACCTTTGCACTTGATGTTCTCCCTGCTTGGAATCTTACTCCTTTTGATGTCTTCTTCACTCACATTCTCCTTGCCAATGATGCTTATCCTGAAAACTCTGTACAAAAACATACCTTAGATCACAACTCCCCTCCTAGTGCTAGTATCTCTTGTGTCCTACTTAAATCAACCTCTACGGTGTCAATCCTTATCTGACATATTAAGTCAGATGTGTATTTGTTCATTTTCTGTTCAGTGAGTTTCTAGAATGACAGTAGTTTATTGGAGGTGTTCACTACTCTGTCCTTTGTGCCTTGTTGAGCAGTTTGATGGTCAATGGATGTGAGCTGAATAAATAAGTTAAATGCATGAATTTATATACCCAATGAAATAAACCAAAAGCATGAATTATGCAAATCTCTATGAAGTGTTCCAACGCTGATGTAAATATTAAAATAATGAACAGAAACATATAGAACTTTATAAAAATTATAGTTTTAGAAAGAAGTTATTGGAGGAAGTATAGAGGGCATACAATTGTATATATGAATATATATATGATGTTTGGCATCTCAAAAATGCTAAGCAGTAAATGTGACATACTGTTAAGATTTGTTAAAAATTGAGTATTTGATTCACTTTTGTTTAATTACTTGCTCTGTATTTGTTGATGTGTTGGAATATTTCATTTCCTGTTTTGTGAAGGGGAAGCACATTATTATTTTTATTGAGATGGAATCTTTTAAAGTCATGCGGAAAGACACAGAAATCACTATGAAGCTCAATGATCCTCCTGCCTCAATCTCCAAAATGCTAGGATATACGTTAATCTCCAAAAATATACAGAAAATATATAGATTCCCAAATTTTAAAAATAAAAAACATACTAATAATTGTTCAGAGAGAAACAACTGATAAGATTGGCCAAGATTGGCAAGGATAAAATTCCACCTTACCTTTAAATAACTTGGAGGGAAAAATAATTCTTGAGTCTTATTTCATTGAAGGTCTACTAAAGTGAGCAATGGTGGAAGATGTTTTTGATCTCCTCTCAAAAAAGCAGTTTATAGGTTTGGAGATAATCATCACTAATTATTAAATATACACACATTCACAAAACAAATATATAATAATTTTTTCCCTATGGGTTAGGCTTTCACTGCGTCCTCAGATTACAGCTGTGAATAAGATGAAACTGGGAAAACTAGCTGACTTGAAAGACTCCATAGCGCTCTGGGAAGATGGACAGATAAATAGCTGTAAAACAATGTGCTGTAGCAGAGTTCTAATAGCAATGTGTGTGGTACCACAAGGGCAGAGAGCTGTGAAAATGAGCTCCCCATATGCCGGCAGAGATCTGAACTTGCAGAGAAAACCTCTCCCAGAGCCTGGCTGTCAGCAACTGTGCTCCAAAATCTACCATAATTATTACTCTAACTGCCAACCCCAGGGCTGTCCACTAAATGTATTATGGTGTAGGTTTTGTGATTAAAAAAAAAAAAAGAAATCAGACTTTTTATAAAAAACAAAACTCAACACATTCTTCGTAAGTTTTTATACTCCAGTTTAAGTGCCATGTGGTTAGCTTAATGAGGATTTTCCCTGGTGCTTCTAAAATATCCACGTTAAGCTAAACACCAGGAATGAGGGCCTTCACTGATCAAACCACAAGCCTCCAGCAATCTACTGATGAGAAATAACTGAGAGAAGTCTCTCTCAAAAGGAAGCAATGACAGGATTTTCTCTATGACTAGTCACTTAAGATGCTAAATTAGCCAATTGGTGTATAGCAGTATAGCAGCAACTATGCAAACGACGAGTGGGAACAGAAATCTGAAAAATACACATCTGAAGAATAGCAATAACCAGGACTGGTCCACGTTTTCCATCAATAATAATGTTTTTTAAGTCCATTTTCCAATTTACAAGTTTAATACTGGGCTCATTTTGATTAACTGTGTTCCTCTTGGATTTATATCTGTCCTCAGGGAAAAAAAAAAGAGCGTAATGGACAAGTGGTTGAAAAAATGTACAGCTTTGGTTTTACCATTGCCAGTGCTTCAGGTCTGATGCTGTTAGGCCCATTGATTTTACAAAGGCGAGATGGCTTTTATAGGAAAACCTACAAGAGAAACTTTTAGTTATGTTTTTAGAGAAGGAAATCTGCCTGCATCCTTTAATTAAAGCGAGAAAAATTAAATTGCTGCCTCTGAATTAGAAACCCCAGACTAACAGCTTCCGACCTTAGAGATTACTTCACCTTAATTATAACAATACCCAGTATCTCCCTTATTTTAAACATAATGTTTTCCATCCAGTTTGGTCCTAAGATTCTATTAGGGAGCAGATGTCGTCTCTACTTGCAAAGAGTAGGAACCATGTCATATTTCAAATTTGTAGGCTGGCATAATTTCCTCACGTTTTTAGATTTGATTTAGTTCAAAGATCTCCAAGAAAACTTAGGCCTTTACCTGGAAACATATCTAGCATAAAAACTTACATGGTATTTAAAGAAGTTAACAGTCTAGATTTTACCCTGTGTTATTATTGCCACTGTCACATTTTCCTAAAAATAGCATTGAGAGCCATCCAGTAGCTAGTTCCAAACACCCTTCATTCCTCCTCTCCCCCATAAACATCTTCCATTCTGTTCACATTTGCTGTCTAAATTTCTTCCACATTCTCTTTTATTGTCATCTAAGTGGTCCTGTCTTTGCTCATCATGACTCGTCTTTCTATCAATCACTTTCAAGCCCTACTCAATTCTGTCTTCATGAAATCTTTTCTGATCCTTTATGTTAAATGTAATCATCTTGCTTTTAGTAGGAGATTCGTCTACAAATCTTTGAAAACATACATGAGCAATTTTTACTTCAAAGGTGTTTTTGAGTGCCTGCTGTCTGCCCCAAATTAGATCATACTAGAAAATGACTTCACTATTGGGAAGGATTGACAAATGGGAAAAATGAGGGAGATAAGAAGAAGGAAGGAGAAACATAAAGAAGGAAGGAGGGGAGAGAGAAAGGAAGGATGGAAAGAAGGAAGGAAGGAAGAATGTGAAGGAAGGAAGGAAGGAATGACTGAATATTCTAAGAAACATTATAGAACACAACTGCCAGTACCAGAATGATCATAGAAGTGAGATCCTAGAGCTACGTGGTCAGGCAAGTTTACCTGAGGAGAAGCTGAAGCTGAAACCTAAGCATCAAAAGACTACGGTTATGGGATAAGGAATTTAATAAAGATTTTAGACAGTTATGAAGGTGTACAGAGATATGAAGAGGAAATTGCTTAACATGCTGTGGAAATGAAAGACCAACTGTGAATAAAAACAAAGGCAGCATGGGTAACACTTTGTGTGTCTTAGTAAGGAGCCTGAATTTTATTACAGGTGCAATGGGAAGCCAGGGATGGGTTCTAGATGCGGAGGGGATAGTTTCTGCCTCAAATATTATAAGATGAAAAGAATGATCGCTTTTTCCATGGTGGAGACAGAGGTTGTAATGGAAAGAGGGCATGCGGATGTCTGATAAAGTAATCCAGATGTGGAATATCGCATTCCAGAGCCAGCCTTCATTACACAATCTAATCCCTTACCCAGGAGAGGAGTGTTCTCTTCCCTCTACTGGAGCGCAGTGGAGGTCTGGCTGCTCCAAATGTATTATACGGTGGAAGTGAGTCCATGGTTTTGTACTGTACTAAATCAACAGGATGGGGTGTTTTTCTCTCTCTCTCTCTCTCCCTCTCTCTCCCCCCTCCCTCCTTCCCTGTCTGTCTGTCTGTCTGTCTCTCTGTTGAGCTCATCCCAAGGAAATCAGTCACGGGGTTGTGCAGAAGCCCACACTCTCACGTGGAGAGCTCACTGGAAAGGTAGCCAGCCCCACCCTCACTGCGGGTGGACTTGCCTTCAGATGCCTTCTGTATCTTCAAGTGTTCCAAGGGAAGCCCAGCCATCAGGAGAAAAGTGGTATCCTACTTGAAGTCCTGACCCAGAGAATCTAGCAGCATGAAAGAGAAAGGCTGTTTCCTGCAACTAACTTTCAAGGTGATTGTTTTTTAGCAATAGAGAAGGCATGCGTGGTGGTGATGAAGAACATGGCAGAAGGAAGGCAGACTTGGGACAGTGTTTTGGAATTCGAATTTAAAAGCTTTGCTGAAGATATGTATGTGAAGCATGAAGGGAGAAGAAAGGATGACAAGATGTTAGGCCCAGGATCCCTGAGATTAGTAGCTCCACTTACCCAAACCAAGAAGTCAGAAGAATGTCCATGACAGAGTTGGAGAAGGGCAAAGCTAATCTTTGCCTACTAGATTCTAAGCTCTTTGAGAGCAAGGAAGGCTTTTACCTATGTCCCCTAGAGCACAAAGAAAGATGTCTTTTGGGTGGAAAGTGCAATCGCCATCTCCTAAATTGAACCAGGAAAGAGCTGCTGCCCGTGAGGGCCCTGATGAGGTCATCTCTTCTAGACTCATTTATCTACAATATATATGGGTAGAAATGGAGATGCATTTTTTAACATTTGCATAAAGAGAATTGACATATTACATCAATTAATCATACTTGGCAAGGGAAGCATACATAAATTAGCTTGCTGTCTTTCAAACATTGGCTGCACACAGCCAAGTGATATAAGGAAGTGGAAAATGTATGGTTAATTTGGCTCGCAGAGACATGCATATATTACAGCCCGTCAGATCAGTCATGAGGTGAGGAATTATTGTCCTACATTGTGTTTCATAAACGAAACCTTCGTGCTTCTTGCGGACGGCTAATTCGAGTTTGTGTTGAATGACCTTGCCCTCATTCTCTTATAATAGAGTGGTTGCTTCAAAGTGTGTATGAGCTATGGCTTCTTTCTGAAATTATTTTATTATCTTTGAGTAGTTGTACAAAGGGGTTTCCTTTTAATACACCAATTTATGAGCACAATGGCTTCTTCACGAAGTGCCTCACTGGATATATTCACTCCCAAGTTTCTGGGAAGTTTTCTTGAGAGATCCAGAGCTTTAAATAGACCCAGTAACATAGTTGCATTAGTGATACCCCTTTCTTCCCCCTCAACAGAGACTTCTCCAGAGTCACACGGTGGCAGCTGGAGCTTTCTGATTTCTCTCAGTTTTCCCACCATTAAAGGGAAAATCCATTCTCTCTACATTCTTGGTGTCTAATGATGCTTTCTACAAACCTGCCTTTTGTGGAACTGTCTTCATAAAAGTCTGTTCTTCTTCTACATCCTGGTACCCACGTAATGAATTGATCCCTCTTAAACTATGTGCCTGTCTGCTTTATACTCAAGAGGACATTGTGAGCTGTTGAGACATCTCCAGGCTTTGTGTTTCTGCAGGTGGGGTGAGTGGGGCGTGCTCTGGGTAAGAAAGGGATGCATCTGTGTGGGGAAGGCAAAGGGCCTGTGATAGTTCACAGGCTCTGAGCTATCGCAGGACAAAGGCAGGGCTCTTCAATGACAAAGATGCAGAGGCCATCACTACCCAGGTTCCCTCTTTGGTTCCCTCTTTTGGAAGGCAAGTTAATACAGTCCACACATTTGGTTTAGTATTTCATCAAATGATGTTCCCATGTAAGGAAAGCTAGTCTTGTTAATACGTATTCCCTATTAAAAGGCTGATTTGATTTTCAAAAACCCTTTATCTTGAACATAAGCATCGATTTTCTGTCTAAGTTTTTTTTTTACCAATAAAATTGTAGTGATTAGTGAGGCTGCAGTTAGTTATTAAGTCTTAATATATAGTTACAACTTCAAGGCCATTATGAAAAAAATAATGTTCAATGATCCATCAGGTTTCCCAAGGACCCTTTTCATGGTTGAGCATCATCTGTTACATTCTTAGAATTATGAGCCATTCCTGAAGTAGGTGCTGAGGTCAAGTAGGCTTTATTTTAATATGGGAGAAGTGTTCACAAGGGTTCAAGTCATTCAACCACTGGTCTTTGAGCAATCTATGCCCAGTGAGTATAATACTCAAAATTTTCTCCCTCCTTCCCTCCCTCTTCCCTTCCTCCCTCCTTCCCTCCCCATTCTCTTCTCCTCCCTCCCTCCCTCCCTTCTTCCGTTCCTCCCTTCCTTCCTCCCTTCCATCCTTCCTTCCTTCCTCCCTTCCTTCCCTCCTTCCCTTCTTTCCTCCTTCCCTCCTTCCCTCCTTTCTCCTCCTCCTTCTTGTCTCTGTATCATTCTCTCGTTCTCTCTTTATTTATATCTCTAATTTCTGAAAATTACCATATATAATGCGGAATCTTGGTAAAAGTAGGGGGAGGAGTTAGGGTAGAGGGCATAACCACTTGATATGTTGCTCTCAGCCGTCTCTTTTTTTTTTAATTGTGAAAATACCGTAGAGAGGGGCTACAATTACATGGGCAAGGTAATGAGTGCATTTCTTCTCAGCCATCCCTTGTACATTAATCAGCCCTCCCACATCTCTGGTATGACAGTGAACAGCTTTATAAATCAAGAATATTGGCCAATATAAACTATCTCTTTTAAATTTATAAAGCCAATTTTATTTTTTATAGACATTCGAGGTGATACATAGGTATGTATAGATCTAAATATTATCACAGAACCTCAGTCCTTCCTTCATTATCTCAGACTAACCAACCACTGGTGTCACTTGGATGTGTATCTTCCCAAGGCTCTTTACCTGAACCCCCCCATAAGTGTACATTCCATGCAGGCTCCAGTATGGCTGTGTTCTTGTGATTGATTGATTGATTGATTGATCCATCAAATTAGGGCCACATAATACAGTATGTCTTTGGCTAGGTTCATGGCTGCTGACATGATTTCTGTATCCTAGTGGCATGGCACCAGAGGGTTGTCAGTATCTGGCAAATAAGACTTTGCTGCTTTTCCCAAGTCTCCCAGAGCTTGGCATAAGGAGATTTATCTCCTGATTCATAATACTGATTAATATATGTTGAGTGCTTACCAGGTTCCTGCAATTGCATGAAGCCATGTCATTTGTACCATTCGTTTTATGACTTATTTCACCTTTCCCCCAATGAAAGGGAGTGTCTGCTATTCCTGTTCACAAAACAGAAAATAAACACATCCAACCAATTAGCCTCTCACATTGAGCTGAACAAGGAAACATGCACACCACCCCCATCTCTGAACGTGTTGCTGTAGATGTATGCTTCTCAGCTAAGGGACTCCTGTTATGATATTACTCCTCGGTGGCTTTGTGTCTGTTCTCTAAGAGATCAGGTTCTATCTCTATTTTGATTTGCGTTTCCCCAAGTGAATTATAGACAACGTGTAAAGACAATGAGGAACAAAGTTCAAGCAGGTGAGCATATTGAAAACAAAGTTAAATGGAACTGAACGTAATACATTGTCAAATGAATGTGACATACTTACCAAAGACCTCTAGACTTAAAGTCAGAGGTTTGTTGTCAAAGAAAGGAGGAAGCGAGATATTTGTGAGATGTAGTAATTAAACTAAATTATTCTCTCATCGCAGTAGCAAAATTCAGTCAGGTTGTGTTAGATCATAGTTGGATATTTCTTCTTTCCTTGTTTTTTTTAACTTAACATTTTTATTCATCTTGTCAAATTACATGGTAAGGAGAAGTGTAAAATACTCACTTTGGGAAAAATATTAAGAGTCTTCTAATTTCTTTTAAAACTTGTACAGTTGAAGACTAGGAACCAGCCTAAATAGTTTCCTGTCAAACCCAGTTCATGTTCATATTGCCTGCATTATCTTTAATCTTTTGAACCTTACTCACCCATCATCTGACAGTAAAAAATAAAGTAGGTTCAGGGAATGAACAGCCATTTTCTCTCGTGGGTGTTTCATTTTTGGCTCCTTCAAACTGTAGCTGGGCCAATCCTAATTAGTCGTCATTGTTTGTTTTCGTTCTCTGCCTAGGTGGGTGGAGAGAAGACGAGCTTCTCTGTTGTTGTTTTTATTTATTATTTTCTTACATTTTCTTAGGTTGTAAAGCCCTGTCTCTGGGGTTGTTCACATCCTGATGAACATGTGCTTAATTAAGCAGGAGATTTTATAGATGCTTCTGGAAATGTTCTTGCTATAACTGTGTCTCTCTATCGGCCTTAAAGAACTTTCAACTTTCAGCTTTTAAAGGGGGGGGGGGGAAACAAGTGGTTTTTTGGTGCCTTGTGTCCACATGTGTACATGTCAAAACTGTATGCTACAATAATTACCTTTGACTATGTATTTAAAAATCTCATTAATGCTCAGAGATACATGAGCCCAGCAGAATATTAGACACAGGTATTATTCCATTACATAGGTCTATACCTATTTACAATAATTGCATTGAATCTAGTAGAGGAACATTTAAAGTTCTTCAGACAGGACTGTATGATGACAAGGCTTGCAGGCTACATGGAGGATGAGTGGGTACAGTCTGTTGTTCTCCATTTCCCTTCTCCTCTTCTCCTTTTGTTATTGCTCTTCTCATTCCTTCTTCTCTTCCTTCTCTTTCTTCAGCTTCTTTGCATTCTCTGATTTGTTTTCTATATTTGATTTATCCTTTCCTGCTTTAAGTTACTTCTCATTGGTTAAAAATCAATGAAATGAATGCCAAAAACCAATGAAAATGGACCTTTCATTCATTTATGTTTTCTTTAAGTGGTAGTCATAATTCAAGATGAAAATTTGAGGGGTTAAATTCCAGCAGAAGTGGCTGGTAGACTAGTTTATGGCAAGGTCATGATTCAGACATCATTACACTGAATTAGGAGAATTCCTGCCTAGAAAGAGTGTACCAGCGAAACATTTCCTTACTGGGCAGTAAACCACTCTTGCAGTAGAGCTAAGTTTATGTAGACGTGTGTGCAGGCAGTTGAGACTTGACAATGATTATTTCAAAGCATGATGCAGATGATACAATATTTACAATAGCTAAACTATGGAGTCCACATAGAGTCCCGTCAGTGAATGATTAAAGAAAATATGACATACATGCACAATGGAATAATATTCAGTTGTAGAAAGAATGAAATTCTGTTGGGCGTGGAGAGCTTGTTTGGAGGTTCTAGCCTGTATCTTGTATATAAATTTTTTTAATTTAGGGAGGGCAAGGGAAATAACAAAATGCTGAAACAAGGATACAGGTTGACCTATTACAAGACAGTATGTTGAAAACGAACTTTACAACTTGTGGGTGGTGGGGAGTTGGGGATATGAAGAAGGAAGCAATGATAGGGGGAAAAATGAAAGAGGAGGTAACAATGCTCTATAGGAAATGTACTCATTACCTTACTCATGTAACTGTAACCCTTCCGTTTACTATTTTTACAATTAAAAAAACATTAAAAAAAGAAATATGGTTGGGGGCTGGGAAGGTGGCTCAGAGGTAGAGCGCTTGCCTTGCATGCCTGAGGCCCTGGGTTTGATTCCTCAGCACCACATAAGCAAAAGAAAAAAGCTGGTAGTGGTGCTGTGGCTCAAGTGGTAGAACGCTAGCTTTGAGCTGAAGAGCTGAGGGACAGTGCCCAGGCCCAGAGTTCAGGCCCCACAACCAGACTCAAAAAAAAGACAAAAAGAAATATAGTTGGGAAGCGGAAAGAAAGGTGGCCAATAGACACATGAAGAAATTCTCAACATCCCTAGCCAGAAAAGAAATGCAAATCAAGACAACATTGAGATACCACCTCACCCCAGTTACAATGGCTATAATCAAGAAATCTAATAACAACAGATGCTGGAGGGGATGTTGCCAGAAGGAAACCCTACTGCATTGTTGTTGGGAGTGTAAACTTGTTCAACCACTTTGGAAAGTAGTATGGAGGTTCCTCAAAAGACTCCACATAGAGCTCCCCTATGACCTAGCAATCCCACTTTTGGGCATTTACCCAAATGATCACAAACAAGACCATACTAAAGCTACCAGCACAACCATGTTTATTGCAGCATTATTTACCATAGCTAAGATATGGAACCAACCCAGATGCCCCTCAGTAGATTAATGGATCAAGAAAATGTGGTATATTTATACAATGGAATTCTATGCCTCCATCAGAAAGAATGACATTGCCCAGTTTGTTAGGAAATGGAAAGACTTGGAAAAAATTATATTAAGTGAAGTAAGCCAGGCCCAAAGAAACATAGGTCCCATAGTTTCCCTTATTTGCAATAACTAGTATATGTGTGAGACAAGCAGAAATGGTCAGATAAGTTGATGTTAGGCGAAATGAACCCCAAGATAAGTATTGAAATGTTTTTTTTTCTTTCATGCAATTGTTTCTAACATATTTATAAGATGATTTCTTTGTTGCTTTGTATGTCCCTCCCCCCACGGTATAACCCCAGTTTTCATTGTATTTGATGTTGGTATAATTTGTAGAGAGGAAGGGAAAAAATGAATTGTTTAGGGATACAGGTGGACTCATTGCAACAATGAGATGTACAAGACGTTATGTCGAAAAACAAACTTTACAACTTTGGCGGGGTGTGGGCGGGGGTGGAGGGAAGGGGGGCAGGAGGTGTTGGGTGGAGAGGGAGATGGGAAGGGGAAACAAAGAAGGAGGCGACAATGCTTGATAAGAAATGTACTTATTACCTTGCTCATGTAATTGTAAACCCTCTACACAGTATTTTCACAATAAAAAAAATAAAATAAATATGGTTGGGATTGGAGATCATTATCTAAAGTAAAATAAGCCAGACAGAGAAAGACAAATATCAAACATGGTCATTACTCATCTGTGGAAACTAATTAAGTTGGCCTTGTGGAAGAGCAGAGTGAATGGTGATTACTAGAGACCGAGAGTGGCAGAGAGTAGGGGAATGGAAAGAAGTTAAATAAGAGACAAGGAATTCTAGTTTTCTACAGTGAAATAGAGTAATTTGGTATCATCTAGGAGAAGAAGAGTAAACAATTTTCAACTCATAAAAATAAGATTTAAAAGGAAGTGCTTCTTACTCGGATTATTACATGATGTGTTCATATATCTAATTGCCATAATATGTCCTATTGAGAGTATAAATATATCTTGATAAAAATGTAAGATGCCCAAATGCATCTTTACATGCTTGTGTTTTTTTTTGTGTTTTGTTTTTGTTTTTTGGTCCGGTGTGGGCTTGAACTCTGGGCCTGGGCGCTGTCTCTCAGCTCTTCAGTTCAAGGTTAGTGCTCTATCTCTTGAGCCACAGTGCCACTTCCCCAAATGCATCTTTAAATGGTATCTTTAAAACAAAAACGGACAAAGCTTTAGATTTTGTACAAATGACACTAACACAAAATAAAAGCAAAGAAGAAATTCATCTATGTATGTACCATAGCAGAAAGTAGTTGGCCAACGAAGCTCTTTGGCATAATGAAATGGAGTTCATGGTATTTTAAACTAAAGCTGTTCTTGGAAGTCCATTTAAGGTAATAATTTTTCAAACCAAAATTAGGGAATTAATTTTTACCTTTATATCCACAGTTTCTCTATTTCTTAACCATATGGTGACATGTCCTTAACCTGTGATGAGATATTTTAGTTCCCAAGTTTTTGATTCAATGAATTTATGTTGTGTAGGCAATGTTGATATTATAACCAATTAGTTAACAAATGCAGCTTACTGTGTGCTGAATTCTCACTGGCTGAGGTAGAGACAGTAGAGGACAAAATAAAGTCCCTGGTCTCATGGAACAATACCAACAAATACCTATACAGGCAGAAGCTCTCTCATGAAGAAGGTGCATGTCATGAAACCTGAGTTTTATTTCAGACCAGCCACGAAGAGAGGTTACCCTCCTGCAGTAGAAGCTGCTAAAATCCCGAAACACCCCATTCAGACCACAGACTCCCATTGGATTCTGCTTGGGATACTGAAACACAGTATTTTGGAGAGCCTTCACAACCAGAAAGACTGAGCCTTCTTTCTCTAGGAGAAAACAAACAGGGATATTTTGAATTCTTTACTATAAAAGAGTCTGACTGTGGTTCTGAATTGGGTCGCAAAATTGTTTGTCTGTGTGACTCCACAGCACTATAAATTAAACTTTCTGGAAAAAAAGCCTTTTTATAACCTTAAAAAATGACAGCGGTATTTTTCTCTCCCCCTTTTCCTCACCATTGTATCTCTTCTTATCTCCATTCTTTGGTGCTCTTGATAATGAGCTCTATCCCTATACCTGGGTTTCATGGCAGCTAAATTCTTTTATTTTATTTCATTTTTCTTTAGCTCAGTTCATGGCTTTTTTACAAACCAGAAAGTCCAAATCATGACAAAATTAGGAATGACTTACGTTCCTGAAAATGAATTCATTTGGCTGCTTACATTAAACAGGTATGGAATTAAGAGGTTTTTTTGGGGGGGGAGGGGACACTTGTACATTAATCCATGAGGTGGAGACAGATGTTTCTCTTAGGTCTTATGTGGGTAGTACCATCATTTCTATAAAAAGAACAATTCTGCAGCTTCTGAACATCTGAAGTCCTTGGAGAAATCTTTTTTTTTGTTGTTGGTTGTGGGGCTTGAACTCTGGGCCTGGGCGCTGTCCGTCAGCTCTTCAGCTCAAGGAAAGCATGCTACCACTTGAGCTACAGCACCACTTCCAGGTTTCTGGTGGTTGATTGGAGATAAGAGTTTCACAGAGTTTTCTTCCTGGGCTGGTTTTGAACCATGATCCTCAGATCTCAGCCTCCTGAGTAGCTAGGATTACAGGCATGAGCCACTGGCGCCTGGTTGGAGAAATCTATTAGAAATTAGTAAGAAACATAGCCAAAGGTACTGAGATATTACAGTTTATCACTTTTTCCCCTTTGTCTAGCCCTTCACATAGGTTTATGCAGGCTTCCCGGGGTGAGTAAGGGCTGAGGGTCTTTAATGGCTCCATGACATAAGAGATATCATGAGAATTGTTTCTCTCCACAGATTAGCATTGTCAGATTTTTCTTGTTCCGTGGCATCATGGAATAGAGACATTTCATCTCTAGAGATACCCTGGCTCTGTGTGCTGCAGGAAGAATGTGTATTATTTGAGAGAATCCTGTTGGCACGGCCATCTTTTAAAAATACCTTTCCTAGAGAATTCAATCAATTCCAAGGCAAAATGTAGTTTTAAAAATAGCCAATTAACTAAGACTTTGATGCAATTGCATTGTTGTATCCTCCATTGGTTCAGACAGACCCATTTCGAAGAGTCCAAGAGTGAATCTAAAAGAGTTTGTGCAGGGTTGTGTGTATGGCAATGGTTTTCTCAAGCAAGATCTCCCAAGTTTATAGGGTCTTCATGATCTCAGAAACAGATAACTTACATTTTGTGTGTGGGAGGGGGGAAGGTCTTATGTTTTTATAATTCCTACAGAAAGCCCTACTGTATTATTTTCAATTTTTTTTAATTGTTATGATAAAAATGATGTACAGAGGTGTTACCGTCTTATTTTAACAGCATCATAGTTCTCAGAATACCTTAAGTCTATCCTCATATATTTTATATAGCAAAAATAAACAGATAAAGGTTTAACAGGTGTTTCATATGTACATGTACACACATTAGTCCAATTTCTATCTCAAATATATAGTGTGTATGTGAATGCATAAGAGAGAAAGAGAGGGAAAGAGGAAATATTAAATGGTGTTTAATTAAACAGAAAATAGTGAAAAAACAGAAAATCTTTTCTTTTGGATATGTAAGAACACTTGCTGTAAGATTGTAGCAGGATCCAGATACGTATTCTTAAAACATCCTGTTATCCCAAGTATACCTTCAAACTTGAAAGGAGTAAATGGTTCAGAGTTGGAATAAATTCTCCTAAGAGATGCACTTTAACTGAATAGAGCTGTTTATTTGCATCTAATCAGAAAATAAATCTATCCCAATTTATAATGACCAGACACTCAACATCTGGGCTGCATTTTCTTTTTTTTTTTATTGTGAAGATACTGTACAGAGGGGTTACAATTACATGGGCAAGATAATGAGTACATTTCTTATCAAGCATTGTAGCCTCCTCCTTTGTTTCCCCTTCCCATCCATTCCCATCCTCTCCCCCCCTCTCCCCAACCCTCTCCCCCCTACCAAAGTTGTAAAGTTTGTTTTCAACATAACGACTTGTACTTCTCATTGTTGCAACAGGTCAAGGATGTGAAACCAGAGGCAATCTCTCACATAGGAGAGTAAATCAGTACAAATATTTGGAGAGAAATTGGAAAAGTCTAGTAAGCTCGAAGGAACAAATAGGCTACAAATAGGCTACAACCTCAAAGCTTCTTTCCTAAATGTATACCTTATGGGAGGAAAGTGCATTTGTGTGTATATGAGCATAGGTGTGTGTGTATTTCAATGTTTAACCTAAAAGATTTAGACATTCGTGATTTATCAAATAAATAGTAATAGAATTTTCCAAATAGGTGGGATGTTAGGCAGTTTTCTGGTCATGGATGGCGCTGAGTGATAGATGGCTAATGAAGTAGAGTACAACATACAAAGATTTTGTTTGAACATTGAATTCATTGTCTTTATATTAGGTGGCTAGAGCAGAGTTTTATTCTCTATATCTTAATGTGCCTTCAAAGCTGTAACTATTGTATACATAAAGAATTTCGACATAGCCACAAATTAAAAATTAGAAATGAACGGAATGTTTCAACTAATCTAAGATTTTGACAATGTTGAAGACATACCTACCCATGATATTTTTTCAAAAGAAGTCTCCAGGGTGTGATATTAGCATGGCAAAGACAGAAGATATATAATACCTGAAACACTGACAAGTCCAAAACAATGTCATTTGCTCAACTTTAGTCGATAGGTGTGGAACACACGTTAGTGAATTTTCTATTTGTTTTGAAAATAGGCCTAACTCCGATGTGAGACTTCCTGATCTGCTGCTATTCAAATCCAGCTGGGAAGCCCTAGTGTGCATTGCGTGGCATCCTTCCAGGACCCAAAGCCAAGACTTAAGAGAGATGGGGCATGGGGAAGGGGAGCTGTCACCCTTCCTGCAGAAGTCAGGTGCACAGATGGGATTTTAGGGGGAAGGAGAGAGGAAGTTCAGTGCGTCAGTAGGTCCTGGGATAAGTGCGGTCTTCATCATCCAAGATAGGTGTCTTTTTATTCTTTTTTTTTCTCTGGCTGAAATAGTGGATCTTGATCAAATCTCCATCGCCCTTCAGGTAAACATGACTTTTCTGCAACCTAAGCATATTGGGGGCACTGAAGGTCACCAGATGCTCTGGATTCTGAAAAATCTAAAGGAAGGTTACTTAGCTGTTAGCATCTTTACCTTCACACGTGGCTTTTCTCTCCAGTTTACACCACCAGGCGAAGGGAGGTCAAGGAACTCTGAAAGGAGACTCACAAGGTCTGTGTCAGAATCTCAGAGCCTTTACCCTGCGTTTCCACAGCTTGGGGTGCTTCGGTTCTCTGGCTACCCCACCCCGACTCTCTGCTGAGTTCACATTCCTGCACTTAGACATACTATATTTTCCCCCTTCTCTTCATTTTCTATTAAAAAAGTTAAATCTTTCTTGCAGATTTTCTGAAATGTGGGATATTTAACTGACAAGTGGATAATCAAATAAAGCCTTTCAACCAAATAGTTGTTCTATGCGCCGCTAGACAACCATGGATAGCACTGGGGAAATCTCCTTGGCTGCTTACCGCACATCTCGTTTGTTTAGTGTTCTCATTTTTATTCTTCTGGCTGCTTCCTTCTCCACACTCTGATATGCTTCTTCGCGCAACCCAGGACTAACAATTCCTCCCACTTTGCTGAGAGTGTAGCTCACAATTTCTTAGCTCCTGACAACACCATGCCTTCCAGGTCCCTTCAACTGTACCAACAGCTTGTCAAGGTATTTTTTTCCCAGACAGTAGATTTTTCTCTAAAAGGGACTCTGCTCTGATGACAGCTGCTAAGATATTACATTTTCCACTTCCACAATTATGATCACCTAAATATACCCCAAAGTGTAAATATATACGTGTCTATGCCATCTCTCTCTAGCATTATGATATCAATTGTGAAATTTGAGACCTGGAGAGAAAGAGAGAGAGAAAGAGGAAAGCTATTATAGATATTAATGGGCTCAAAGGCTGGTGTTCCTGTTTTTAATCTTTTCAGTATTATTTTGGCATTTAGAAAAATTATGTCAAAATGAATAAAAGTGAGGTAGTAAATGCTACTTCGTTATTTCTTCCTTCCTGAATTTACTTTTTCTGTTACTCTTTCTAGACTAGCCTTCCCTTATACCCACATCCGACTAAATTTCTACCAACTTTACCCTGATCATGTTCTAAGCACTCTACGGGGACTTCACTTTATTCACACCAATTTTTATTCCTCTTATATTTTATGTTATCCCAAGAGATTAACCATTTTGAGATATTAGATCCGCTTCTAACTATGTATTTTTGCTTCTTGATTAAAATACATGTTGGGCTTTCTCTGCCTTCCTGCTCCACAAAGACATGTAATTAGCAAAATGTACAAAGCATACGGTTTACTACAAAATGAAGACTCTTTGGCTGCCCTGGTTGAGTTTTAGGAAGTTGATTATTATGAAGATAGAAGGATATTAAGTTAGGAAAATGGTGGAGAATAAATGAATGAGATGTATTTGAAGATGAAAAGAGTTTCAGTATCTGTTTTCAAGCCTGAGCAAATGTTATCGTGACTAAACTTGTCAACCACCACCAGCAAATTAGCTCCGCACCTGCTGTGGTCTGGAAGTAGTTGATGCTCAAGGACAGTGAGAGAGGAAATGAGCTGCCGATGATCCGATCACAAGCCATCACCTCTACATTTCTTACGATGGCTTTCAGCGTTCTGAGCTGCTTTCTGAACAGGCCTTCCTACCATAGCTACGAAGGCAAGGGAGGGAAGGGATTGTGTGCACAGGAAGGCAGACACCAAGAGACATCCCTTTGCCAAATATCTCACAGTGACAAAACTGGGAATAGAAACCAGGTCCCATGCCTCACCATCTGCTGTTCTGTCAGCTAGACCACACTGTCTCTCCAAATTGCCAACCTGGCTTCATAACTGTGCATGCCACCTAGCTCCCATGGTTGCATATTTGTGCTGTTGAAGACCAGAGGGTTCTTCCATTGTGCATGCTGGAAACTTTTGTCCATATGTGAATTGAAAAGTAACAATGTTATGCAACGAGAAGGATGAAAACACTACAATATTTATTTCAGTGCTAGAAGAAAATTAAGGAATTTATTGATGTGACACAGGGAGATGTTCCATTTACAATACTCAAAAAGAACGTTAAGAACTGACGAATCTAAATTGCATGAATGTCTACACTTCCCTGGCTTTCATCTATAGTCTATAAAGTTCCTTCATGAACAGAGCAGAATTTTGGGTGCACATAATTTCTGTAGCTTCCTATTTATACCAAACCTCATTCATAGAAATAAAATTTCTAGGTTTGTTTTTTTTCCCCCTTAGCTCTTCGATCAAGATGTGTACATACACTGCTGGGTCTGTGCAGACTCATGACATGCTTCACAAAAGTGTGGGACTTTTACCCAGAGTAAAATGAGTATTTTCTATTCAATTTGAGGAAAATTATAGTGTAAGATGAAATGAAAGGTGGGAACTTCAGTGCTTTTTCAAAGCTTGAAATCTACTCATGGATGGAAAAGAGACACAACATTGCTTTTTAGTCACATTAGCTGTGATACAGATAGATAGATAGATAGATAGATAGATAGATAGATAGATAGATAGATATCCAGAGCTATCTATCTACCTATATGTATGTATATAGTGATAATTTAAAGCATGACCTAAGAAGTTAAGCTGAAAACTTCATATGATGGATGCTGGAGAGGCTGGTTGAAGTCTCTAACATAACTTTTTAAAATGAATATTATAGTCTTTCCTTTATATCTTTGTGTAGTATTTAAATATGAAAGAGAAGAATTGTGGAACACAAATTCTTCACTTAACGATAATGAAGGGTTGCCTCAATGCAAGACAGATAAAATATGATAGAGAGAAAGAATCAGAAGGACTCTCTGAAAAGCCCCTACTTCCCCATCCCCTCAGCCAGGCCCATTCATTCGCTGCCCTTCCCTGAGGAACTAACGGCTACTTCCCTCACCTGACTCACACCAAGCACCCCAGAAGTAGGATTAGCCACCTCCCCCCCTCAAGTTGCACGCCATGGCTTTGTGCACTTTTCTAAATAATCACTGTCCAAAAGGCTTCTTTCCCCCTTCTTCAGAAAACAATCTAACTACTTCTTTTCCTGAGGCTGAATGCATTAAAAAATCTGATTCATCAACTTTTCACATCACGTTTTGTGTTTTATAAGCTAAGATTGTAAGATTTCCTCTGTGGATAGAGGCTCCTATCTGATACAAGTGTTTCCAAGTTGACTAGTTGGTGACAGTGATAACTAAGGAACAAAGATGGATAAATCACTGTTGTTTCATTAATAAGAGGGACAGCTGTCATATAGCGCGCATCAAGCATATATGATATGCTAAGTTTGGGGCTAACGATGTGATTTATATAATAACAATAGTTGCTTCTTAGCCTTTTGTCGATGATCAGATGTAATAGAGTAACCGTTTCAATTGCTTTCATTTTTTTTTAAATTTCTCTTTCCTGCCCATCTTTCTTCCTATCCCTCATGGTTTTTGTTTTTGTTCTTTGGGGTTTTTTTTTGGTCTAGGGGGTTGTGGCATTGAAGAGAGGATGCTTAAAAGTGCAAATGATTTTAAAGCACTGAAGATTGTTTCCCTTTTTGCTATGTTTTGTAAATCCAGCTCAAATTGAAGTGAATCTAAAGCTTGATCTAGATGGCATTCTTGAAATAAAAGCTATTTTATTCAAATACTAGTATGTATACACTAACTTAGATGGCAGAGTCTAGAGCACTTTCCAGTCAAACTGTTCTTATTCAGTGAAAAACCCTGAAATTATTTATTAAGCTAGACCCTGGGCTCAGCTGTCAGTGACTTCAGAACAGGACTCAGACATGCTTGCTGAGTGATGAAAAACAACCAATTTCTGCTTACTTTTGAGAGTGGCCCATTTGAAGATGATAGGTTTTTTTCACTTAGTAGCCCTCATGTCTTACCCAAAGTTCTGCACAACAGACCTGTGCCTGTCTTGCCAGAAAAACTCATCACCAAATTTAATATACCGGCCAGAATCTCAGATCTTCCTGGTGATTTTCCCAGGGCCATGAACATTACTTGCTTTTGAGAAGTTGGTAGTTCCCAGCAATCATTTCCATTTTGATTATTCAAATCCACATCACGATTGGCTGCCATTACCTTTATTTTTGTGACAATAAAGAGCATGGATATCAAGTTCCAAGAAGAAAATTATTCCACTGCTTTTATGCTGGAATGTTTTCCATAGTCTGAGATTCATTCAATATTCATCAGTATTTTTTCCAATTATTATGAATTTTACATTTGTCATTTAATAATGGTAATGTAGGTCTGGTGGTATTTATTCTCTATGATCTATTTATCTATCTTATAAAAGGTAGAAACATGAGGGTTTTTTTTATTTTTTCTGGTCCCAAAGAGCTAATTAACCAACACCAAGAATTTGAAGTATTTTCTACTCTTGTTATTTCTGAATCTGTTTCAGGGTTATCTGTTCTGTTCCCTTGATCTGTCTGCTAATTCTTATGCCAATATCACACTGTTTTTAAATTATTGGCTCTTATAATAGAATAAGTTCTCTTGTTCCAGTATTTAATTCTTCTTTTTCATTATTTTGGATAGTTCCCTACTGTTTACTTTTTTTCAGATATATTTATGAACATTTTTTTCCCCAAAGTTACAAAACATGTTCCATTGGGATTTTGTTTAGGGATTACAGCTTGAAGATGCAAATTTACTCAGGAAAAATTGGCGTCACTGTAATATTTAATGTTCCCAGAAGGGTAATCTAAATTTCATTTCTGATAAATGCTAAAACACGTTTCCTTCTCTTCTGATTATTTCTGGAAAGCGGACTGTGACTAAATCTAATGTTCTAGGGCGGCTTGGCTGGTGTGGGAATGAGTATCGTTAGCTTTGTCTTCATCTCACCACCTGCTGGTTGATAATTTAACTCACTTTTGAGCAGCTCAAGGTGACCAGGGACCCAAGAACCCACCCAGGTTAATAGCTTAAGGACAAATTTGGCCCCAAAGGGAGCTGAAAGCATCCGATTGTGCAGAGGGCCCTTCTGAAATTGGTCAGAAGGAGGCCTGCCTGTGAAACCACAGGCCTCTCCTTTCTGGAGGTTGTGTCTGGGTAGCTCTCTTCTCCCCCTTTCCTCTGCTCTTCAGGCCTGTGGGCCTCAATATATATTTGAATTGAATTAATCTACAAAAAGGGAACTTGACTCTAGGCCTTCAAGGATGATTTATTTACCCTTGAGAATAGCATATTGGAAGACACCTTGATGGACAAGGGCATTTAACTAATAAACTTAGATCACGTTTTGGGGGAAAGTGTGTTCTTTCAGTAACATTTTCAGTAGCCACGCTGCCATTTCATGTTCATCTATGCCCAAATTAACAGATTCATTTTTTTTTTAAAGCTAGAACTTAACTTTTTAAAAGGAAAGCGTTTGTTACCAGACACATTTTCCTCAGTCGAAACACTGAATACATTTTTTTCCTCTCTTGATGAAATATCGTTTTATTTCAAGGAGACAGCTGGGAGACTCTGAGTTCAGCCATTCACATATTGTAGGCCTGGTGGTGGAAGAGGTTCGAGGTCTGTGGTGTCATGTCTGTCCTCCTACATTCTCTGCAATTGTTGGAAATGTCTGTGATGCCACCAGGCCGTGGCATCTGCCCTGGGGGCCATAGAAACCAAATGATTTTAAGATGCAAGGTCTGGGCTCAGATCCACCAGACAGATCTGGGGTGGGGGCAATGATTGCTTAGTTCCTGCTGTAATGTCTTTTTCTTGCATCCTTCACAGCCTCCTCCAAATTCTTTTTAAAATTTGCTTGGAAATTTTATTCTAAGCAATAGTATGGCTATGAATGCTTTCTGTCCAATGGTTATGCTTAAAATATCTACTTTGTTGGCTGGGTGCTAATGGCTCATGCTTATAATCTTAGGGACATGGAGCATTGAAGTTCAAACCCCAATCCAGGTGGAAAATTCTTTGAGACTCCATCTCCAGTTAGGTAGCAAAATGCCAGACTGAATATGAGGTGAGGTGGTAGAGTGCCAGCTGTGAGCAAGAAATCTAAGCAAGAGCTTGAGGCCTCAGTATTCACATCTGCACACATGCACACACACACACACATTTGTACTTTACGTAGCTATTTTAAATGTTAACATATGTCATATTTATAATAGAATATTGGGCACTCTGTTCATGCAGCTTCAAGTAGTTCACGTCTTCCACAAATGGAAGTTCATATGATCTTCCATTTTGGGGGCTTTTGTGTAAAGATTGCAAGAGAAAGAGACAGAGATATTCAGATTCCCTTAATCTCATCAAGTATTCATTTAAGAAGTGACCTTATAGCACCTCTCCAGGCATAGAAAGTCAAAGTAAGTTTACCCCAACAGACCAATGGAAATGTGGTCCATCAAGTGGGGTCATGCAATCCACAGACAAACTCTTTGGAGAAGTCTGAAGCTATGTTGGCCATCATTTCGGCAAACTTCTTACTATTCTAAGAATGTTATCCTTGTCCTCTTAGATGCCTGGAGTTCTATGTTTTCACAACCTCCCTCAGCTATTGCTTGTTTTAGATCTATTTTTCATGACAGGATAGCTTTTTTCCCCCTCTTGCTACTACTTCAGAAAAAAATATTGTGAAAAAAAGAATTCGTAAGATTCCCCTCCCCATTCTCTTTCTCTTGTGTTTACTTATTTATCATTGGCTTGGCTTTTGAGCAATTCTTATGTATTCCTTTCACATATTGCTTAGCTGAACTGCTTTTAGGAATTGTATTGCATATCGGTTATACAGGAGACCAATCTTCCCTCTTCACACTGCAAACATGGCTGTGCCTCCAGCAGTTGGTTCTCCAAGTCTTACACATTCCAGAAAGTGCAGGGCAACAGGCGTCATGTGATCACCATCGGTGGGCCATTAGTCTAAATTTTAAATATTACCAGACATGCCAGTGTGGCGGTAAGGAACCACCCCGTGGTTAAAACAGCACATTCCTGGAGCATCCATGTAGAAGCAAATGAACAAAGTAAATACAGGTTGCTCTTGTCCGTCTTAAAAGCCGAGTGGTAGGGTAGCACAGCCTAGGACTCTAATTTGTTTTATATCTTGTGCATCTATGTGAGTAAATACATGGCATGTTCATCCACTGCCTCCCCTTCTCCCTTAAGGTGGGCCGGCACCGTAACTCTTCAGTGTGCTCACTGAAGGTGGGAGTGTGGTGGTAGCTTTATAATAGTATCTATTATTAAGGCACATCCATTTTGCAAAAAGGCTCCATGCCAGCAAGCACTCCAAAGGACACACTCACATTTCATCTTAGGGAGGCTGGTGTTTAAAATGTCAAAATAAAATAGCTCATACTGCTGAAAGGAAAGCTTGGTGGCGGGGCAAGGCAAAAGAAGTAGTGCAACCAGAGCTTGGAGAGGGGCTGGCGCAAGAGTTTCACACACACACACACACACACACACACACACACACACACACACACACACACACACGCAAAAGCTATGTGCCATTCAGGAAGGAGAAACAACAGTTCTTTCTGCAGCCATACGGACTGTGAAATAATGTGTGAATGGAATCATGTAGGCATTGAGCTGTAAAACACAAGCCTCAATCGTTCATTCCCTTCTATTTCCTGCAGCTATGTACTGGTGCAGAGACTGGGAATTCCACCATTCAATATGAATGTATATTGCAGTCATTACATAATAATGCACAACCAGCACTGAGACCATGTTGAATATTTCAAGCCTACTGATCCAAGTGAAAGCTATATAAGTATCTCCCTCAAATACCCTTATGTGCTTTTGGTAAAAAAACAAACCATGTAAGTGAATATATGCATATCAGTTATATAGCTTACATATCATTTGTTCTCATCATGATTATCAATGTACAGACAATCGCCTGTGAAGACTTTTCTATTTGGTAATGAAGTCTGTGGAAAGAAATAAACATAATCACATAGTATTTAAAATCTTTTAAGAAGTAGCATGAAGAAAACATAAAAAAATAAAGTCTGAACCACATGCCTGGGCAATCTAAGGAAAAGATATTCATATACTGAATATATTTCTTTTATTACCAATTCACAATTGAATCTTTTCTATTTGTTGTATATTTTATATGAGTTTCCAAGCCTTTGAAATATTTGATCATTTCTATCTCTTGCACCCCAGAGAGAGAAGCATACAAATTTCCCAGGTTGTAATAAAATCTGTTTGCAGACTGCATTTTATTTGTACCATTCATTTCTCTTGAATAGCATAATAATGATAAAATTAGAACTGTATCTTTTATTCCTTGTATTTGCATGCAGTTTTAAAAGATGCTTGTGAAGTTCATGAATTTTGTGCAAATTGTGGAATTTAAAAGTGAACTATATACCATTTGACATTTTTACAAATGTCAACCTTAACTTAAGCTATTGTATACGGTTTGCACAGGAGAATAGACTCCCCCCCCATCTACCATTTGCATAGATTTCAATGCATTGATTATAGCATATTTCTCACCACAAAACAGTCAATCACCTCTTGGTATCTACTTGGTACCTCTTGGTATTTACTTTGTTGCTTACCAAACTGGATATATGGCACTGTGCTAAGTGTATGGAATAATTTATCTCTCATTAAACAATTTGAGTCAATAATATTACATACATGCATATACCCAGGCATAAATGAATCTGTGTGTGATTGAAACTGGATATCCACAAATAAGTATGACTCTAGCCTGAGGGTCCAGAAGTTTCTGGATCTCAGCAGCTTCCTAATTCAGAAGTCAATATGCAGAAATCATATTTGGTGAGCACAAAAGCATTTTTACCCACACCATAGCACTTCGGCATCTATCTGAAGGATAGAGGGATTATTTGGCTCCTTAATTTACTTTCAGAGGTCATGTGTCACTCTTAGACGTATGTTTTAATTGAATTTTAAAAATTCATTAACTACAACCCATAAAGTAGAAGGATTAACATTGCTCCCCCACCTCATTAAAGTACACAGTAACTGTGGTACTATTGACAAGAGTTCACAATTTCTATGATATTAATAATCCATCAATCCACCACTGATGTCTCACAAAAGATATGCTGCCTCCTCATTGGAGTGTCAGGGAATTTTTTTTAACTTATTCTCCCAATTATTCCATCTGTTTGCATGAAATATTCCTATCAAATCATTCTGTGTGGCAGAATATCATAGCCTGTAGAAAACCAATACAAGGAGGGAAAAATAATCACCGCATTGAAAAAACTTCTTTTTTACAATCTTCATCTATGTCAACAGGCAGTAAAGAATGAAATCTGAGTCCTGCTCACATCAGTGTAGTTATTAGCTACCGAGTTGTTCATTAGACACAGGTCTTTGAGACTTCAATACACAATTGTCACTTGGTTGATAATTTGTATTCCTAATGCATGAGCCCAGCCCAGTCTTTCAGTCTTTACATTTTTTAGGGGATGTGTGTAGGGGTAATTAATTTCTTACTGTAAGCTAGATCTACCAGTGAATGTAAAACCAGGAAAAACATTCCACATAAGTACATATGGATCCTTACCTAAGAGGTGAGCAGGATAACAGAGGGTTCAAGGCACAATGTATGAAAGTTGGAAGGCAGGGCAGTTTGTGCAATATGCAGTTGGATTTACTGTAATATTCATATCCCAAGCCTTTTCTATGAATGGTCAATCCTAGGGTTGTTAAAAGTTTAAACAATTGCATACCTTTTTAGGGTTGAAGAATATTTGTGATTTGCTTTCTTAAAGAGGAAGGAATTCCAGTTTTACCAGTTTACAGGTGTGGTTGCCTTTTCCTTCTCTTCATGTAATCCACACAAACAAATATGAAAGATGACCTTGAGCTAGGGACTGAAAATATTTTCTTGCATTGCACATTTTAAATCTTGTTTTATGACTCTTCCATTAAATCAAGACAATAAGGTATAATGATTAGCACATGATCTACATAGCATAAATTAACCTTTGCTTTAAGGTTAGAATGGTGTGCAGAGACTTGTACTTAATAACAAAATGATATGTTATGTGCACGAAAGCATAGCTTCTGGAGAAGCCACCTAGGGATGGGATCCAGTGAACTCCAGGAAGCAGTTCTAGTTGATACTATCTTCTATGATGATATTGTAAAGTATGATATTGTTAGGCATTAATACTTTAAAATACCTGTCATGTAAACCACTATTTTTAAAAATTATTTTATCTTTAAGTAGTTGTACAAATGATTTGCATTCAACAAAGTAGTATATGAATTTAGTGAATCTTGATCAATGTCAGCTTTTTCATTGTTCTCCCCCCTGTTCCCAACCCCTCCCCTTCCCTCAATTTTCTTAATATTTTTAGAACATGCACTGAATTTAATGTATTTCCTCCACTATCCTCCTATTGATGCCCTCTCCCCCATTTCTGTACTGCGAACTCTTTGGGTACCAATCTATAGATCATTTTATTTTGCTGTGTCTGAGTTTCAATGAAGTTATAGATTTTTCGATCTATAAATGCATTGGATATCTTTCTCCAGCAATATAAACTCTATCAAAGAACAACCTAAAAAAGGCATGTTAAAGTAGCTTGCAAAAACTCCCCATGGCCCCCCGTCTTACTATTTATCCTGGAAAAATGATGCAGCGAAGATCTGCAATCACGCATTCCCTACATGGTCACTCACCCCTGGTCTCAGGCCCTCACAAACCCTAGATGCCACTCTTGCTACCTGATTTCACAGAGTTGACTAAACCAACTCTGAGTGGTTAATAATAATGCACAGAATGGTAGCGCCTTCCTATGTTGACATTTAAACTAGTTTCACAGACAGGGAACATGATATTGGCCTTTTGAAGGTGAACTTATTTCCGTCCATGGAGAGGTAGTGTGCTAAAAGCTAGGATGAAGAAGAAAGCCAGCAGAGCTAGCACCTGGAAATGAAAATGCCTGATGTCGCTCTATCATGACTAAAAACGCAAACTGCATTTATCAGAACTCCTCTCAGGTGGAACCACAGGTGATTGGAGCCAATACCACGAGAGGTCATACGCTTACTCACAGAGCACCCCCCAACAAGGGGACCCCCGAAAAGCAGGTGCTAGATGATATTTGTGAACCCGAGTATCCAAGTAAAAATAATGACTTTGTGTTTCCTAAACAGAGGCTCCTTTAAGCAGCACATATTACCATCCACAATTCCTCTGAATAGTTTTTCGTTGGAATGGGAGAGTGTGCACTAAATTGATCTGCAGTTGGAAGGGAGTCTTGTTTTTGACCACTCTCAGCACTTAGCCTGTCTGCGTATATAGATTACACGTTCAAAGATGATCAGTTCAAAGGAATGACAGAAGATTTGGATTTACTCACATACTTCAATTTGACCCTACAGCAGATACAGGGTTTAGGACTTGTTAAAAAGTTTGTGCATTTCTAGCTCCAGCTTATTCATCCTGGTGTCTAGACAAGTAGTACTGTTCAAATACATGGCACAGTGGCTCATCAGTGAAGAAGCTCCCTGGCCCCCAATACTGCTGAGGTGAGAACTGGCTGCATTGTTTTCTATTGAGTAGTCAAGTCAACAGTAAGTTGAAGCAGGGTGGAAAGGTTAGTGTGGTGATTTTTCCCCCATTGAATTCTATCAGAAAATAACTTCAGAATTGAGACTCTCTAAGGCATGCATTTGTTTTTGGATGTCAGATACATTAATTTCATAGAAGTAAAATGATTGGAAAACATATCCAATCATTAGAACTTGACTCTGAATTAAAAGTCAGGTAACACAGGAGAAACTATATTCTAAAGGGAGAAAGAGAAAAGAGATAAGGACTATTAGAAATCATGGTCAGGACATCAGAAAAGCAGGAAAGAATGGAAGCAGCAGACAAAACCATCAAAGAGGTTCCAAGCATAGGAGAAGAAGCTTAAGGTTGCAATCAATAGGTCAAATGGCCCCGGTATTGGACCAAACAGGCAATTCTAGCTGCAAGATAAGCCCATACCTTCCGTAGGGATTTTGGTGGGTCAGTGTAAAAAGCAAACAAACAAACAAAAAACAAAAAATCCTTCTTTTACTCCCTTAACCTCAGATGACTATAGTAAGAAGCCATGTTGAAACAGGGCCTTGGAATAAAAAGGTAGATGGATCAAATTAAAGATGAATATTAAAGCTCAAAGGTAGATGTGTTGAAACATGCAGATGAAGACAGATAAAGAAGTATGAATGGAATTAGCAAGACCTCCAGGATACCATTTAAAGACTAAATCAGCTACTCAAGTCCACACTAGAAAACAGTTAACATGACCTCCATCCTAACACACAGCTGGATATCTTGAAATCTCGATTATACTTGGAAGCATAAATAGAAGGATTTTGATAAGTCCTGCTGGGCAAAAATTCAAGACCTTATTGAAATATAACTAAAGTGAAATGATCTAAAGGTGTGCCTCAGGCAGCAGAGTATCTACTTAGCCAGCATTAGACCTGAGTTTGAACCCTAAAACCACTCAGCCAACCAAACCACTGAATCACAGGCTTAGAAGAAGGAGAAATTAAAGGTAAAGTCATTGAGAACATATTCAATAAACTAATTGAAGAATTACTTCCAAAAATCTCAAGAAGAGATAGTCATGTAAGTAGAAGAGGACTTTATATCTCCAAAGAGACAAGATCAGAAGATACTCAAGGGAATGCCATAGGAAGAGGAGGAAGATCTAAACATCTACAAAAATATTGGGGAGAATTAGTCTCCCTAGACATGTAGATAAGCAAAATAGGAGTAAAGAAAAATCAAGCACCACAAAACTAATAAAAAGGGAAATTATTACAAATGTGTCAATAATACTATGGAAGATTTAATTAAGAATAAAAGACCTGACCACCAACTATTTGCTGCCTAGTGAAATATATTCCTTAGTAAATAGAATTCAGTAAATCAGATATTCCAAGAAAATGGAAACTGAAAGGCAGCAGGATTACCTGTACTTGACAGTGACAAAGCAGGCTTCAAACCAAATTTAGTCAGAGAAGTCAAGAAAGTAATATCATTGTAAAGATACTGTACAGAGGGTTTGTAGTTACATGAATAAGGTAATGAGTACATTTCCTATCAAGCATTGTTACCCCTGCCTTTGTTTTTCCCCTACCATCCCTTCCCTCCCCACCTCTCAATTCCTCCTCCCCCAAAGTTGTAAAGTTCATTTCAGCATAGAGTCTTGTAGTCTCATTGTTACAATGGGTCAACCTGTATCCTTGTTTCAGCATTTTGTTATTTCCCTTCCCCTCCCCAAATTAGAAATTGTATAAAGAAGATATAGGGCACTGGAATCAAATACAGTGACAACATGGGGGAAGCATATACAAAAGAAACAAAAAATTCACATAGCATATGAAAAACAACAGTGACAAATTAAAATAAACCTCTTGTGTCCCTATCTTGGGGTTCATTTTACTTAGCATCATCTTATATGGTCATATGTGCATAAATTTTGACCTTTTCTGCTTGTCTGGTATTTTTTCAATAAAAATATTTTTTAAAAAGCAAATGACAATATACTATAACCTCTGAAAAAAGAAAAGTAATATCATATTGATTTTTTTTTTTTTTTTTGTCGGTCATGTGGCTTGAACTCTGGGCCTGGGCGCTGTCCCTCAGCTCTTCAGCTCAAGGCGAGCGCTCTACCACTTGAGCTACAGCGCCACTTCCGGTTTTCTGGTGGTTTATTGGAGATAGGAGTCTCACGGTCTTTCCTGCCCGGGCTGGCTTTGAACCGCGATCCTCAGATCTCAGCCTCCTGAGTAGCTAGGATTACAGGCGTGAGCCACCAGCGCCTGGCTATCATATTGATAAAGGGGAAAAATGACAGAGGAGGAGATAATTTTTGTAATTACATGCATGCCTAATATTTGCATATTTTATAAAGCTGGCTACCGAATACAAAACATGCAGAGAGATTCCAACATAACAGGGGTGGTGTGAATATACCATTTTCCTTCCTAACCAGGTCATCCAGACAAAAACAAATCAGTAAGGAAATCAAAATTAGATAGCATTATATATCATTAGGCTAAACAGGCATCAACAGTATATTTCACCCTAAAGCTATAGAATTCAAACATTTTTCTCCCCTGGAATAAAAGTTTCAAGAACAGATCATAACTTAGGACATAAAGCAAGTCTTTAAAAACATAAGAAAACTGAAGAAAAACTCCCTATATTTTAATAAGACTATACTGAAGTAAAACTTTTTATAGTATGGACATTTAACAGTATTATTTTTTCCAATTCATGAACATGGTATATCTTTCCATTTGTCTGTATCTTACAGAGATAAGATTTAATAATAGGTGGTAGTAAACATGCAATCATTCCCAAAACCAAACCCTGGTGGAATTCTGAATGAAATACCTTCCCTTACAACCAGAAATTTTGATAGGTGTTACAGCTATCACCAAAGATTCAAATAAGCTATATTTATAATACTTATTAAAATACCTTGCTGGTGAAATTCAGTCTACAGTGCTTCTTCCTTATTATCCAAGTTTCAAAAGATTTGTGAAAGAGAATCAGCTAAATCACTTTTTGAAATTCTAGGGTGGTAAAAATTTCTCTGACTTTTTTTTTCTAGATTACTACTTTAAAAAAGGCAGAACTTCTGGCAATCCAACAAGAAATGAGACACAAAAAGCCTATTACTCTAAATAAAACTTAATAAAGATCCATTTAAAAACATTACCACATAAATAACAGACAAAGCATAGAACCAATTCCTTTAACTAAGTATTCTGTTGCAAATTGAGAATACAGGTACATTTTTGTTGAAGTTTGATTTTATTTTCTAGAGTGTTTTAATTGTAAGGATCGAATCTGTGAATTCTGTAAAGAGACACAAAGAGACATGATTCTGACATGGAATATAGGAAAATTGTTTTTGCTCATGTAATATTAAACTAAGGGGGGAATAAAAAATTTAAAAGGAAGTTCTATTTGTTGTTCTCTCCAAGGTTTAAAGGAAATGTTTATTGCATTATCATTTTGGAATAAGAAGTCTTGTGCTAAATAAGATAACTGATCCTCAGCAATGCGCGGAGATGATTTACAAGCATCCCGCCCCGTCCCTGCCAGCCCCTCCATCCCAGCCTTCAGCCCATAAGCAGAGTTGGTTTTAGAAAAAAAAATGTTTCTGCCAGAGAACTGTCTGAGTGTAGTCGCTAAATTTACAACCCAGTATTTATCAAAAGCAAATTCCCACACCAAGTGAGCATGTCTAGTCTAGTCTCCTTCCACGGTATGTTTCTACCATCAGACAGACAGTCGGCAGAGATCATCCTAAGATCATCCAGGACATTTTATTGCTATGCCTGAAACAGGAGGCATCACATCAGGTCAAATTGCCATGATGAAGACAGAACTGAATCTCCTGAGTCTGTCTGTTTGTGGTGACTTTGTCTTCATATGCGTGTGTGTGTGTGTGTGTGTGTGTGTGTGTGTGTGCCCGCGCACATGTGTGTGTTTTCATGTGTTAGCAGTGGTCATGATAGCAACTAAAGGTCTGCCTTTGTGTCCAGGAGAAGTAGGAAATAGGTTGGTAAACACATAGATCTGTTCTGTCCCAGAAATATTTTCTTCTTAAATGGATGAGGGTTCTCACGTACTCTGAACCAGTATCAGTTCATACTTATTGTGCTAGCATAATTATCTGGAATGTTTTTCTCAAAAGTGTCTGTATGGGACCTTATACCTTAACTGTGACTCGGTTCCACCTAGAAACTGGAGCTCTTAAACTTTTACTTCTGCTTCACCACCAGTGCTAGCCAGAAGGGATTCTCTAGACTTGAAGACAGAGAGGGGTGGGGGGAAGATACAGATACAGATGCCTATACCCCTTCCCAAGAACAGAAGCTACAAGAAGGTAAATTTTAGTTAAATATTAAAAAATAAAGATGTTTCTATAATTCACATAACCCAGAGTGGCTGGAACATTATATGTAAAGTAGAGAAGCATCCTTCCCTGTTCAGATGTAGGCAGGCTTATCATTTACCAGAGATTTATATTCAAAAAATAGGTTCTTTTAATTCATTAAACTATTGAATTAAATGTGTGTCAACATTTTCTGAAGAATGTCAGTGTTTCGGGACATGTTAGATATCTTAGTCCCTTAGATTGGAGCCCATTGGGCCTTCTCAGAGTGACCACCTCCTGACTTCAGCCCTGGTACTTAAGACCGCTGAGATCTGGTGGGATGTTTAGATGAAGGACTCAATTGTAATTTTCTAAAATTAAAGCTTAATAATAGCAATGCTTGTAGCATTTCAGAAGTGAAATGTCCTCTCTGCCTTAGGGAATTGCCACTAAAGAATCTAATACTGGGTGCTTTCAACCTACAGGATAAAAGTAGGACTCTTTGTCAAGGCATTCTTTTCTAGGTCACCATACTCTACGCAATTCTGGTCACGTTCACCACAGCTACGGGAAGGAAATGGACTCACGTGATGTCATTGGGTGATTGCTGGCCAAATGCTCTCCGCATTTTCATTCTCCAAGGCTTCTTTGCCTCTATGTTTATAAACTAGAGATTACTACAAAACAGAGAGAGAGAGAGAGTGAGAGAGAGAGAGAGAACGAGACCAAGAAAGAGAAAAAGACTGAAATAGAAAATAATAGAAAAAGACAAAGGAAGAAGAGAAGGATATAAAGTGATCATAGGCAAAGAGATAATTGCTTTGCTTTCAAATTATACATTGGTACTGAGGAATAGTTAAAATATGCTCTAAAATATGTCTATTGTCAGACAAATTAGAGAAGAATAACATAATTTCAGAAACAAAACTATCATTAGGGACAATGAGAAAGCAAATAGAGACAACAGTTAAGCTTCTGTTTTGACTTTGCTCAGTAGGAAGAATTATTTAAAATAGCATCCTCATATTTACAAATTTGAAAATAGTAGACTGATACATTTTAAATTGTTGATGTTCACTTTGTGTTTCTCTTCCACGCCAGTTTCTTCCCCTGTTGGCGAAACAGAACAAACCAAATCTAAATAGTCTTTAGCTTCCTGTTTAGTTCTTGTTTGAATGATGGAATGTAGGGACTGGTTTTGTAGACGCCAGAGCTTGCTTCATTTTTTCCTTTCCCTTTCCTCTCTCTTTTCTCTCTTCTTTTCAACTTTATACAACCCAGTTATGAGCACAACAAGCAGTGGATTTTCCCCCCAGAATTGTTTTCACTTTCAGAGTTTAATTCAAACAGAAATAACAACATTCATCATTATACCACTGACAAAACAAATTCAAAACGGTCTTAGTCAAAAACTTTCTTTTTGAACCAAAACAAATAGATTCTGGAATTGCTAGGAATCACCTTAGATAAAAAACAGCCTTTGATCGCTCAGTGGACCGATGGACATGGGGTGACTCTGTGGAGATGTGAGGAAGAGAAAATCAAAAGGAAAATGCCCTAACCATGGACTAAAAGGCAAGGACTTTCCAGTAGAGCTCCTCTGAGCATGACAAGTAAAGTCCCAGCAACATCATACCCTGAAATAGTTGTCCATTGACCCTACACCAATAGCTCCCACTTTGTCCTAAGTTGTATTAGTTATTACTTAGCTCTGTTGCCTGAAAGTAGAGTGTGGTTAGTTATGAAAACAAGCAGTCTCAAAATGTTGCACATAAACAGTATTCCTTAGTATTGACTTTTCACAAGATTTCTCCCTTTTTGGCTTTCTTTCTCCTTTTTTGTTTAAAAAAATGTATACCAGGCAAGTCCAGGGCTTTGTCTCAGAGCTTTTGTGCTCAAAACTAGTTCTGTACTACTTGAGCCACAGCTCCACTTTTGGCTTTTTGGTAATTGATTAAAGAGTCTCACAGATTTTACTGACTAGGCTGGCTCAAAATGGTGATTCTCCTGAGTAGCTAGGATGATAGGCATGAGCTGTCAGTGCCTGTCTTCCTTCTCTTTTTAATTGATTTACTTTCTAGTTCACCTCGTCTGCGTATCATATGTAAATTCTCAGATGTTAATTTTGCTTTCTTTGGGTTGTTGTTTAATTAAATACTGTCTTCTTACTTGCATTGTTTCTGATGAGATATCTGTTGTTACATTCATTCTTTCATGGAACCATGTCTTTGAATTTGTTTGGGATATTTTCTTTAACAGGTTTTAAGCGATTTGATTGTGATGGACGGATGTGTAGTTTTCTTCATAATGTTTGTGCTTTGGGGGTCCATAGTTTTCATTCAACTTGAAAAAGCTTTTTTATTATTTAAATGCAGTTTTTCTGTCCTACCTTCTTTGGAGATTTCCATTAAAGACACATTAAACTAAGTTTTCCACAGTGAATTCCCTTTGCATTATGCCTAGCTCCTTTTTCTTTTTGCTTTATTTTCCATAACTCCTGTTCCTCTAGTCTCAAGTTCACTGATCTTTTCCTGCAAAATGTCTAGATTGTCATGAATGGCATTGAGTTATTTTCAGTGTTCTGTCTCTCCACCTTTTATAATAATTTTGACAAAATAACTTTTAATGTTTTTGTCTCTTAATTCCATCATTGCTATTTGCTAAGTTTAGTTTGGTTGGTTATTTTTCTCATTATGCATCATGCTTATTGAGGGATGAATATATTTTATTTCTGTAGATATGCTTCTTCTTTGTACTGAGACTCAGTAACTAGGAAATAGTTTGATTTTTGAATCTTGCTATTAAGACTGTTTAAGTCACCTAGTACCAAGCAACCCCATGGCTGGAAAGTAAAGAAGTCCATGGTGTACCAGACAAATGCTTAATCTAGAGTTTACTAATCTTGCTTCTGAATCAAAGCCTTTTTGTCTCCCTACTCAATACTCTAAAGACATGAGGTTGTTCATTTGAACAACAAGGAGAGCCATTGTTTCTGACTCTGTGTGAGCTCACTATTCTACCAGTGTTCTTTCTTGAATAATTCCTCACAGGTAGGCATCGATCTGTGCTTCAGTAAGTACTTGAACTCTGTGCAGGCCTTTGGAATTTTTTTGCTGCACTCTTTTCTCTACCATGCCATCCTATTAACTCTATTTCCTGGCATTCTCTCTGTTCTACCTCCTGGACCCGACAGAATGCCCAGCTCACCGAATGTTCCCTTTCCCTGTCCTACAGCATATAAAGCACAGAGTCTAATATAGTTAAGAGGAAGCGCAACAGGGTAATCATGCTCCTTTACAATAAGTAAGCAACAGGGCATACTCCTCATTCAGTATTTCTGACCAAATCTTTAAAAACTTGCTTCACCTATTTTTCTAATTCCTTCTTGTTTCAGATTGGAGAATAAAGGGCAAATCCAGCCGGTGTTGCTTTATCATGTCTAGAAGCAGAATTCTGTTATCTTCAAATTTGACCTTTATCTGTACTACACCTACCCACTCAGCATTCAATCTTGAACATCTAAAAAATTCCAAATGTATCATGTACAGAACTGAATTTTTTATTCCTTGAAAAAGCTGCTTTTAAATTTTATCTTCTGAGTCTTTCCATTTCCTAACAAATGAGGCAATGTCTTTCTTTCTGATGGAGGCATAGAATTCCATTGTGTATATATACCACATTTTTTTGATCTATTCATCTGCTGAGGGGCATCTGGGTTGGTTCCATATCTTAGCTATGGTAAAAAAAAAAATGCTGCAGTAGACATAGTTGTGCTGGTAGCTTTAGTATGGTCTTGTTTGTGATTATTTGGGTAAATGCCCAAAAGTGGGATTGCTGGGTCATAGGGGAGCTCTATGTGGAGTCTTTTGAGGAACCTCCATACTACTTTCCAAAGTGGTTGAACAAGTTTACACTCCCACCAACAATGCAGTAGGGTTCTCTTCTGTCCACATCCCCTCCAGCATCTGTTGTTATTAGAGTTCTTGATTATTTTCCATTCTAACTGGGGTGGAAAGACTTGGAAAAAATTATATTAAGTGAAGTAAGCCAGGCCCAAAGAAACATAGATCCCATGGTTTCTCTTATTTGCAATAACTAGTATATGTCTGAGACAAGCAGAAATGGTCAGATAAGTTGATGTTAGGCAAAATGAACCCCAAGATAAGGACTCAAATGTTTTTTCTTTCTTGCTATTGTTTCTATCATATTTATAAGATGATTTCTTTGTTGCTTTGTATGTCCCTTCCTACGGTATAACCCCTGTTCTCACTGTATTTGGTGTTGATGTAATTTGTGGAGGGGAAGGGAAAAAACCAAATTGTTTAAATAGGGATACAGGTGGACCCATTGCAACAATGAGATGTATAAGACATTATGTCGAAAAGCGAACTTTACAACTTTGGCATGGGGGGTGGGGGGAAGGAGGGAGAGTGGGGGAGGGGGAGATGGTAAGGGGAAACAAAGGAGGAGGCAACAATGCTTGATAAGAAATGTACTCTCATTACCTTGCTCATGTAATTGTAACCCCTCTGTACAGTATTTTCACAATAAAAAAATTATCTTCTGTGCTCTAGTCATTTGAAATGAAAGCTTAGAATCATTCTCTCATTCCTCCACCACACACCTGATCCATTGCCAGATCCCACAAATGCCATCCTGCAACCAACCTCTTTCTTTTCCCTAACTAATGCTACTTGGTTCCATCAGATTAGTGTTTATTACTTCAGATTACTGTATTATTACATCAGATTACTCTGTTATTACATTAGATTACTGTAATAGCCCAGAGTCAGTCAGGGATTGGGCAGAGATGAGAGATGGCATACACGCAAATGATAAATGAGTAGAGAATGTTTAAAAAAAAAGACTTTTTAAAAAAGCAAAGCCAAAGTTAGAGAAATAACCATTCTGTCATCCAGAGATAGAAATCATGGGAAATGATTCCTATCCCATAGACCTGAAGGCACAAAGCAGGGGTTAGCCATAGCCTTTGGTAGTGACTCACCACAACCTGACAGGTGGAGAGCCGGAGGGTTAAGTCCCCCTCCCCCATCCGTTTTGTGCTGGTAGATCCAGAGGCTGATTCACCTGGAAGTCAGAGGCCAAGGGAACTTGTGAATCCCCGAAGAGGTGGACTGCAGAGATCCCAGGGGAGAAGCAGGTAGAGTAGATTGGAAGAGCAAAGAGAAGATGTGGAACATAGCCCCATGTGGCCCCCTTGTTCTATGCAAGCCCTTGGATGAACTCTTCACTGTCATGAGAGTGGCCCTTTGGGGGGAAAAAAAAATATATATATATATATATTTATGTCATCCTAGGGTTTTAAAAATGCTGAAATGGCTTTTGCTGACAGAATTTAAAATCGTTACAACGATCTAAAGTTTCTCCATGAGCTCATCCCTTGGCGCGTTTTTCCAGTGCAATCTCTAATTACTCTTCCCATCTCTTATTCTGCTGCCGCTACAATGGCCTTCTTCCTGCTACTCAGTCCTGCTGAATTCTCCCTGCTCTCTGATTGCTGTTCTCTGTATCTCACATTCCCTGGGTTTATTTGAGTTTTTGGAAGTTTGTCTTAGATAGAACCCCAAGGGAAAGCCCCTAGGGAAAAAAGTAGTCTTTATTCCTACTTATTTCACCTCTTTTATTTCATATGTCTTTACAACAGCTACAAACACCTGTTACCTTCCATCCTCTGTTAGACTATCAGCTCTATGAAGGCTGCTGTGTCTCCACGATGGCTTCTGTGTCCCAGGGGCTGAAACAAGGATGGTCATGTTACACATACCCGATAAACACGAACCGAATATGCAGAGGTACACCAGAGATTCTTCCTCTTTTCCTGTTCTAGGGATTTTCTCAATGTTCCCTTTGTTGCATCTTATTATGTAATGTTATAGTCTCTCCATTTTATTTCCCTTGACATTCACAGACAATGTGTTCAGTTTATGGGCTAATTGTACAAAATACTACAGTCTAAGTGAGTTAAACAACAAAAACTTAGCCAAGTACTGATGGCTCACACCTATAATCCTAGCTACTCAAGGAGGCTGAGATCTGAGGATCACAGTTAGAAGCAAATACAGGCAGGAAAGTATCTCCAAAAAGCTACTCAGAGAAATCTGGAAATGGCATTGTGGCTCAAGTGGTAGAATGCCAGCCTATTTTATTTTATTTTTTGCCAATGGTGGGATTTGAACTCTGGGCCTGGGTTTTGTCCCTGAGCTCTTCAGCTCGACGATAATGCTCTACCACTTTGAGCAACCGTGCCATTTCCAATTTTCTGGTGGTTAATTGGATAAGAGTCTCATAGACTTTCCTGCCTTGGTTAGCTTTGATCCACAATTCTTAGATCTCAGCCTCTTGAGTAGCAAGCATTACAGGCATGAGCCACTGGTGCCCAGCTGCCCCTTGAGTTTTGGAATTTTCAAGCTCTCATTGTATTATATTTCCTTTTCAAATTCAAGTCTTTTTTAAGTACTTAGGATATGTGAGTGCTTCTGATGTGTTGTTTTGAATCCTCACAACAGTTTTTCAAATTACATTCATTATCCACACTTTATAGATGAGCAACTGCATTACCACAAAATTTAGTTACTTGAGACAATAAGCATCCATATTATCTCATACTTAAAACAAGACAAAAGGAAAGGAAAACAAGACAATGGAAAGGAAAACTCGGGATCTATTTTTGGGGCAAGATCAGCAGGACTTTTTGAGGGATTCATGATAGGATAGATATGAAAACGAAAAAGACAGTTATAACCCCCAAACCTGACTTTAGCAGTTAGATTCCCTTTATGAAAGGGGTGGAAAGAACAAGCATTTCATTTTTGAAGGGTGCTTTGAACCACATGCGAAGCAGCTAAAGGAAGATATCAGGGATGAAAACAGCTTTATATTGAGGAGTACAGAGGAGAGACCTAGTCTAGAGCTCACCCTGGGAAAAGAATACTTTGTGAAATACCAAGACATGGGGATAAATCTCAGTACAATTTAAAGATGAGATCCTCCAGATACAGGCAAAAGATTAAGAAACCGGAGAGAGAATAGGTTAGAAAGTTTCCTTCCAAAATCTGGGTTCAGAGCTAGTTCAGCTTCTTGTCTTAGGCTATTATTATTATTATTATTACTATTACTACTACTACTACTTCATCATCATCATCTTCATCTTCATCATCATCAATGTTCAGGGAAGGGGATGGTGCAGGAGAAATGCATCTTTCATCTGGTAGCAAAGAACCAGAATGATTCTGGAAGGAAGAGCTGTCCACCCAGCTAAGGGGTTCAGAAAGCCCCAGGACATCGTTGCCCAGAAACACATCGATGGGAATTATTGCTAAGCCAGGCTAGATCCAGAGTGTCATGGCCTGGGAGGACATTACAAAGAGAGGAAAGAAAGACCACCTTTCTTGTCAACCTCATGCTGTTTAACTTTGATCTTTTCCTTTGGAGAGTCACAGTCTCTACCACTAACACCATCCCTGGTTAAAAATATGTACATAACCTAACTGGGAAGAATTCAGAGCAGCAGTTATCCTTTATGTGAGTGGATGGAATGAGCAGGGCTTTGTGACCAAGGTCTGGCCCTTCCGGCCTTTACTGGAGCATTTATATTGTTCTATAAGATAATTCATTGTCCTGGCTGTGGATATCTCTAATTTGCTCTCAAAGCCTGAGGTGTGTATGGTTATGATGCCTGAATGTTCTTCATTAACATCATACTAGATCAAAATGAAGACTGCTAATAATGCATTTATGGCTTGTATTATATCTGTGTGTGTGTGTCTGTCTGTCTCTGTCTGTCTTTCTGTCTCTCTAATACACACACACACACACACACACACACACACACACACACACACACACACACATCAGATGTAAATGTAACTATTTCACCTAGTAGGTCTTGTATTTAAGAAAGTTGTAGAGAGCAGAGGGCTGGTGGCTTATGCCTGTAATCCTAGCTACTCATAATGCTGAGATCTGAGGATCACAGTTCGAAGCCAGCCCGAGCAGAAAAGTCCCTGAGAGACACCTGCAAGTGGTTCTGTGGCTCAGGAGGTAGAGCACTAACCTTGAGCACAAAGAGGCTCAAGGACAGCACCCAGGCCCTGAATTCAAGCCCCACAACCAACAGGAAAAAAAAAAGGTTGTAGAGAATATGAATTCTATGTATGGCACAGGAGTAACATTGCCTGAAACTACAAATACAAGTACAATTGCCTACTCTTTTCTATTGTTTAACATGAGCAGGAGATGGGTGTTAATTGAACCAGGTTGGTGCCGATTTTATCTTTAAGTGCACTATATATGCATTATTTCTTTTGCAACCAAAAGGTTTTCTTTCTTTTTATTGAAATTTATTTTCAATTAAACTTGTGTACTAACTGACTGTGAAGGGTTTTATAAGCTCAGTCAGTAAGATGTTCAGTATGCTCATTTCCTGTAGAATCTAAAGACTTGGAATGCTCCATCCCAGCCAGCATTTCTCAACAACTGTCCCTGTTACCAGCCTAGAATTGATCATGTCACACGAGGCTCTTCAAGCTGGGCTTTTCTCTTTGCCACCTTGTGATTTACTCCATCCTTTACCCTAATAAGTGTCACCATTACATCATTCCACCATCTTTTGCCATTCCACATCCCTTTGGCTCCTGCTAGGGTGCTGACTAGACTCAGTCTGGAAAAGGTCCTGCTTTGAGCCTGGAACTCACTGCAAGTCTCTCAAGTCAGCTTTGAAGTGACCGTGGGTGTCTGCTTCCCTGTTAAAGCTATCCCAAAATCAAGACTGCTCACACATTTTCCTATCTTGCTAATTCTTGTCTTCAGTGTTGGGCATGTATCATTTACGGAGAGGCTTTGGGGGTATAGAGCTTTTCTCTAAGTAAGTCAAGATTTAAGGCATCTTCATGGTTGCAGATGTTAACAAATCTCCATCTGGTCATCTACTTTGATCTACTTCTTCTGTCTGGATGGAAGCTCTGTTCTCACCAGATACCCTGAACAGTCTTTCAGATTCATCCACAGCTTTCCCCATGGAGTAGTTCTTTATATATAGTCTTTTTGTGGGACCAAAGCTGTCTATGTTTCACTGCAATATTTGCTTGGCAAACTTTTTTTTTTTAAAGATTACCTGCTGGATCTCCTTGAAGTGGTTCACTGATGACATTGTCCGACCCCCATGCTGTCCTGCATAAAGTTGCAGTGCAGAGTCAGGGCCTGTGTGCTTTTCCACTTGTGAGGAACCTTTAACGGACACCCGGTAAACGGCTGGTGTGGTATTGGCATACCACCGTCTAACTTTGCTGCCTCCTGACTCTTTTCTGATTTTCTGCCTGTTACTTTGCTCATATGGGTTTATGCATCTATATAAGTTCTCAAATGCTGTGGGTGATCATTGTAGTCAACGTTTTACTTTGTTGTTGTTTTTTTAATTTAGGTAAATTTTTCCTACAGAGAAATATCACACACACACACATATATACATATATACAAATTCATCCCCATCAAGATATAAAATAAATTCATTAGCGCCAGGTAATTCCAAGTATTGTCCACAAATAAATTTTTACCCATGGTTGGCCACGACTATTTTGACTTTTATGTCCACTCCCTTGAAGCTTATATAAATTTAATCAAATGCTATATATATTTATATCTATCTTCTTTTACTCATGACTTTTGGAATTTATTGATAGTATTGATTATATCAGTAGTTTTTTCTCTTATATTAATATTGAGCATCTTTAACTACCATTTGAGTATATAGAGGGTTCATTTCCCTCTCCTTTCAAATATTAGTGCTTGTATTTTCTCTTTCACTGACTCATTATCTTGTGTTTATTGTTTTTGTTCTTACTCCTAAATTTCTTTCTTCTAAATTTTTAAATTTGGGGATTTAGATAATTATACACCATTATTTTTTCTGCTATAGACATTTTTAAAATGTATTTTTAAGCAATGATAGAGCTGTAGTTCACAAATTTTCATGCTGTATTTTTATTTTATTTCATTGAAGCATTATTTTCTATTATACTTTCTTTAAAATCCTCACCAATTCAGAGGTGTTGGTGGTTTTTTGCAAATATTAGAATTACTAATATGCAATTTAACTCCACTTTTGTCAGAGAGCACATTATTATTTTATACTTCTGACTTATGGAGACACATTTTATGGCCCAGAATGTGGTCTATCTGTGATTTTTCATCTACCTTTAAAATGAATATATTTTCTTTTGTTGTTGCATGACATGTTAAATGAGTGTTACTAAAGTCAAGGTTGGGCTCATAGTGTTCAAATCTATAACCTTAGCATGTTTTTTATCTACTAGCTTATTAATTACTGAGGGAGAGTTGTTAAAAATCTGACAATGGTTATTAAATTGAGAAGACAAGTCTGGTACCAGTGGCGCCACCAATTGGAACAACTAAAGAGGAAGAAGGAAGCTGCTGTACTTATTTTAATGATTTTGGAGTCTTTCAGAATATCACAATAATTTTCCTCTAAACTCTGTGCTACCTAAATTATAGGCCTAGACTTATGTGGCTATTAAAAGGAATTTGCAAATAATCAGTACGTAAAGCCTTCTCTAGTGACTGAATACATTGTTCATCTCACAGGTTTGTCTAGTAGAAAGTAATTCTGTTCCCAACCACAATGTCACTGTATATATTGTCCACACTTAAAGAGTGTGGAGTTGTGCTCCATTTCCCTGGGATGGTTACATATACATCATTAGGAATTAGTCTCTATGAGAACCTTGACTCTTCACTTTCATGTATTCACAAATCCAACCATTTATTTGTAATGTATATCTGTGCACAATAGATATATGCAATATGATTCAGACCATAATGCAATGGTCCATCATTTTTGTGTTGCCAAATGACTCCAACTTTAACTGTGGAGAAACAAAATGAGATGAGCTTTTTTTGTAAGATCTTCTATATTCTTAAAAAATTATCAAGTATTTTAAACCTTTATGATCCAGAAGACTATCCTACTGAAGAGAGAAAAACACAGGACTATGAGGTAAAACAGCAGTGTTTCCCATAGCTGTGAGCAAGAGCAGCTCCTTTTCTAGGACTGTACATTTTGCAGGCCTAACTTGACCCTCCTCCGTGTATACCCTTCCTTGGTAAATAGACTTCAGAGCCAAGCAGATATGCCTACTCAGAAACAGTCACCACTGAGCCGTGCTCTGGGTGACTAGGGTCTTTACATCCCAAGAGGTCAGCCATCTTGTCCTTGGAGGGCCTCTTCTGGATAAGTCAGCTCCAGGGCCTATTCATCTTCTGAGGGGCCTTTTCCTCCAAGCCTAGGTGGTGGTCAGGAATGTAAGGAGAGCCAAGATGGGGTTTGGGACAGCTGTAACTTCTGGCCTTGTCACCCACTGGCCTATAAACCAAAAGTGATATGAATCTTTAGTTTGTGTATTTTATATGTTTTAAAAGGGAGTAGCTGACTCAGTTTTGGTATTATTCCTGTCACTAACTATGCAACTTTGAATTTGTTACCTCAGATTCTGGGTCCTAATGTTTTCCTCGGGATTTCAGGTTTGACTTAGGTGACTGATTGTCTGGTTTATTTCTATTATAGGGAGACATTATTGTTGTTGTTGTTGTTGTTGCTGTTGTTGTTGTTATTATTATTCCAGTTGGAGACATTTTGAGACAGGAAGAAAATGTCACAATGGTTAAGGCTGATGGAAGTTATCTTGTATTACATTAAATTCCTTCACCCCTGAGCAGTTCTCTTTGTCCAGTCATAGTAACTTGGTGGCTCAGCTTTATGTTAATATAAGTTAAAAAAACATGATTCAAGGTCAAAAATCAATTAAGTGATGATTAAAGTTATTTGTTTTTAAGATGTCAGGTAATATCTGACATCATGAATCTGTTGGATGACAGTGGATAGGTTAATCAACAACTTGCTTTCTTTAATCATTGTTCAAGTCATCAAGATAAGAACGATGATAAAGAAATAATTGTGAGCTGCTGTTCCCTTAGAGTAATCCACTCAGAACCCTTAGGATACAAAGCCTTTCCAACTGTAGATTAGAGCCATGGTTGCTATGTCGGAAACTCAGGTTATTTTGCTCAGCTCTTATCCAGAACATAAAGGGAAGCTCTTGGTAAACTCCATTCCTTCTTCTTTGGCCTTTATTATATATTCATCATCTATGGGGTGAAGGGGAAAATGTTACCTTCTGTTTCACAGGCATAGGGGAAAACAGCTATGTTCCTTGACCATGTACTAGGTGGGAAGCTCCAGAATTTGTTCCTGGCTTCCTCCTGAACACATTACAAAGCCTAAAAGAAAAAGAATGGTGGGACGATAATGACAAGGAGATTTCAAGAGACTTCTCATTCATAACAACCGGAACTACTACGTCAGAAGCCTGGCTTCTCAGATAATCGGCTGCACTTCAGTTTTTCTATGCTGTTTATTTCATCTTTCAAATGAGTTTTAACAACCATTTCTCTGAAGGTGTGTGATGTTTAAAAGTGAAAAATAGCAACCTTTCCCTTTAGAATACCATTGCCATAAAAACATTAAATGAGGTCGGATGGAAAAGTAGCCCCCTTCTTACCATTTTTGATCTACAAAACAGTTGGACAGCAATAAGGAAGTCACTGAACAACAGTTAGACTGATATCATCCATTTGATTGATAAATAGGTTGGTGATTAGAATGTCTCCAGAAAATCTTTGCAATGTCTGTAGAATATTTTTAGTTCTGGTTTAAAAGAATAGTAAGAAATCACAATGCTACATGTTACTTAAGAATTATCATTAAAATATGACTTCAGCATAACTTTAGAGGCAAAGATTTAGAAATGCCCATACATCCCCTCCATATAAAACTAATGAGACTGTTGTTTGCCTCATTGTTTGGCCAAAGAGGAAGTACAGAGAGGGAGGTAGAGCTGAACCAAATAGAGTGCTCATTTGAAGGTAGATTGAGGGACTGTGTAGCCTACTCAAGCTTAATTAAAAATAAATGTGGAAAATTGTTTTAAAAGATTGTACACAGTGATTATCTCAAATTGCCATGGGAAATACATAAATGCCTCATTAAAAAGCACATTTAGACATTTTTATATATAAACTCCATCATTTATATTCTAGCTTGGAAAAACCGCATCACTTTTAAAAAAATAACAAACCAAAATATGATATTATCATTTTTATGAACCCTAGATATTATAGATATGTGTTAAGATGATTTTTGGTGTAAGTTGACATTACAAAAAACATTTTAAAGGTAAATTACAAAGCTTTTGCAAAAATAATTTACTACTGGACACTTAAAGGATTACTGAGTTATGCACAGAAGTAAAACAGTATTAATATTGAGTCAAATCGATGACTTCCAAAAATTAGTTTGGGCAACTTTTATGGTGCTAACTGCAATTTCTTGGCAAGAGGGAGAGGTTTTTTTGTTTTTTGTTTTTTTTTGGGGGGGGGGTCCAGTCGTGGGGCCTGAACTCTGGACCTGGGCACTGTCCCTCAGCTCTTCAGCTCAAGGCTAGCGCTCTTGAGCCAGTTGAGCCACAGCACCACTTCCAGCTTTTTTCTTTTTGCTTATGTGGTGCTGAGGAATCGAACCCAGGGCCTCAGGCATGCAAGGCAAGTGCTCTACCACTGAGCCACCTTCCCAGCCCAAGAGGGAAAGTTTTTATTCCACCATATAGTTGTAAGTTGTGTTTGTGTGTGATTTAAAATTTTTTATATTTTTAAAATTAATTCATTAATCAAAAGGTAGATTTTTTTCTGATGTTTTTGTCACTGAATAGTTTAGTATTACACAACCAAATAAGAAAACTACACAAAAGCAGACTTTTCTCAAAAGTCACCAAGAAATATCTAGTCTGCTTTTTTTTCTGACCCTGAACTATGTTATATTTGAGTAGTTGAATGCCAACATGGAACAGAGACAACGTGGGAAGAAATAAATCAATAGGTATTTTCAGAGAGATGCAGTAATTTGGTCAAACTTAAAGATATATTTTGTGAATTTTGGAAGAGAAGATGATAGTTTTACTAGTAGTCATTAACACCTTTTTTTGGAGTAAAAAAATGAATCAAAGAACATAAAGAAAACATAGTCATGTTACAACAAAATCAGTATTAATATTAACTTGGCTTTTATTTCTTTGTATTTTTTTCTTCTGAACCAGATGGTTTATAACATATTTCTTGCCTGAAATCCCCCAGATTATCAGTATATTTGATAAATACTATACATAATATACAGACACAAGAACTGTGGTTTCAAATCTATGTTAAAATTTAACTTCATTGTCATACCTTTTCAAAGGAGAACCTTTAGAAGTAAATAGACTGATGCATTATTTTAATGTCTCTATAAAAAGATTTTACTTCTATTTTTTTCTTTTCTATTTTCTATTTTTTTAATTTTATCATCAAGGTGATGTACATAAGGGTTACAGTTACTTAAGTATGGTAATAAGTACATTTTTTGTCTATTTTCTGTTTTTGCTGTGTGTAATACTGGGATTGAACTCAGGGCCCTGCATTCGGCCTCCAAACTTTCTTGCTCATCACCTTTGCTGCCACTTAAAGAACCTCATTCCTTGCCCCTGAGCGGGTACCACCACTACCTTTTAATTGAGCCACCATCTTGAAAATGGAGTAGGCCCTTACCAGACACCACACCTCTAATTTCCCTTGGTCTTGTACTTCTCAGCTTCCAGAATTGTAAGAAATGAATTTCTAATCTTGGTAAATTACTCACTGTCTCATATTTTATTACAAAGGTACAAAATAACCAATACTGTAAATTGAGATATATGATTCACTATAAGAAATTTCACTCTTAGTTGGAACTGTAGGTACTTAGAATGAGCACAGGGCAGATCATACGTCCGAAGAGTCTGAGTGGAGGATTAAGTGAATAACACTCCTGAATCACACAGTTCACAAGGCTGATAAATCAAATAATGTATTTCCTTAATGTTCCAAAATTTGTAGCACTGTTCTCTACAATTCCCCTAACCAATCTTCATAAAGAGAAGGTACGAATTGGTTAGAAATAGTTAGTTCCCCATGGCAGAGATCTGGTGATCAGAAAGAAAGAACTTCTGCGGTAACCTTCTGAAGAGTTGAGAACAGTAAAGCAGATACTTGGGCAAGTTTTGGGGGTTAAGAAATGCTTCTCCAGAGCTTGTGTGATGTAATGAATCCTGGAGAAAGCTCACAGTATCTTCACAAACACAAAGGCAAATGTGAATATACAGCAGAAGATGGATCATTTTTATCTTGGAGAAGGGTGACTTAGGAGAGGTCTAATGAAACCTTGACTAGCATCCAACACATTCTCTGGCCAACGAATACAGAGATGGAAAGCAATGTGTGGAGAAAGACTTTTTTTTTAACCCAATGGATGTTGCACATGTTCATTTCTTAGTCCTCATCACAACCAAGAGCTCCCAAAAGAATATAAAACGGAAACTGGAGAATCTCCAGAATTAGTGATCAAAGGATAGAGGAGTTCTAGGAGTGAAGAAAAGGGGAAGAAGAGGATGGAGCAGATGGAAGGGGAAGAATGATTTAGACCTGCAGCACATCTCCTTGGGCGCTTGGGAAAGTTGTGGGAAATCTCTAAAAATAATTTGTACATCATCATAGATAGCATTGGACATTGCCTAAGGGAGAGAGAGGAAGGATAAACAAGGTCTGTGTAATGTTCCTTCTAGAGGTTGTTACCTAAAAAGCAACTGCTTACCATCTAGGGAATGGTTCTTTGTTCATAATCTAGAGTTTGTAATTTGAAAAATAATAATCTCCCTCTAGCCCGCCATAGGCATTAACATTAAGGCATCTAATGACTTTGAGATGACAAAATAGTAGGTGAGAATACTTCCATGACTAAAGTATTGGAAAAAACGTAAAAACAACAACAACAATTCTCAATACTTCTGCATTCCATCAACCCCTTTTACCTCCCATCTCTTTTCTTCCTTCCAGTGTGAAAACTCTCCCAAACTCTTGGCTTCATAAAGAAGTCAAAGCTCGTTAGTAGTGCACCGCTGCCTCATGCTACCTTTCCAGTGCCACCTCTTTCCACTCTCCCATTCATGGTTCCCATTCCAGCTGTTCTCACTGCCGAATTCTGGATCTAGCGCTGTTCCATGTGACAAACCCTCCTTCCTTCTTCCCGAAGCCAAGACCAATGCAGACTCTTTTCCAGTGTGGTTCTCACCCAATACCCTCAGACAGAGTTCTTTACTTTTAATGTGCTTAAGCTACTATTGCATTTAGACAAGCATATATCTTTACATAAATACATACATACATGCATACACACATTTATAAGCTTATATACATTTATAAGCATATATATGCATTTATATAAGCATAAGTATCTATGCACAAATGTATGTCCTTCCTCAGGTACTCACAGAACATAACTTTTCTGTTTGTTCTGTCCCAAGCTCATAGTTCCTGACACCAAGGCAATGTTTCATAAAAGTTTGTCAAAGTTACTAATGAGGAATTGAGATATCCCTTGTGGAAATGATCTTGGGTTTGCAATATTAGCAGAAATAAACATTTCCTTTCAGATTTTGAGAGGCTCAGAGGAATGTGAGAGACCATTCTTGATATATGACTATAAATCCTAAGTTCAGAGAAAAAGATTTCATTCTGTTCTGTTGTCCTCATCTCCAGTTCCCTGGTATTTGTCTTTGTGTCTTTCTCAGTCATCCTTGTGGCTAAAAGTCCTGTGTTTTGACTATAACCATATTGTGTTTGATGGGTAATAGGCAAACATTTCCAACTGTGCTTTTCGGAGAGGGAGAAGTAAGCCTGGGCCTGGAGAACTAGAGAAAATAAGGGAGAATGGGAGAATATAGAATTAAGCCAGATACAAAGAAAATTGCCATTGTGAGCATTTTATATTAACCTTTGTAAATGATGGATCATCCATTCTGAGCACAAATGTATCAATCAGGGGAAATTATAGAGGCATGGGATATGAGAGCAGCTGTGTGGTTTGCCTAATGATTCTGGATCCCAACATTTCTCTGCTTAGTAGTACAGAAGACGAGGACTAGGAATTATGTGAGTTGTGAGAAGAATACAAATGTCTTATGTGCCAAAGAAAAAGAAAGAACTTAGAGATTAAGGCTTCAAAGACTTGCTGGAAGAATGGTTTCTTCTGGATTATTGTAAGAGGGTTCTCTCTCTCTCCCTCTCTCTCTCTCTCTCTGTGTCTCTCTCTCTTTCAACAATGTCATCACATTTTAATATGAGGTGTTCATAATTTGGTCTTTCTAACCTTATTGTTAAAAGAAACAAAGGTATTCTTTGTGCTTAAGAAAATTAGAGGACTTACACTTGTGTGTGTGTGTGTGTGTATATATATATACATATATATATATATGTATAGAAACAGTCATGCCTATATTTATGGAATATCCATATAAATATTTAAGGAGTGGTTTATCAGTGCAACTGACCACCAAGGAAAGATGAGAATGCATGTGATTAAATGTTTAGAAAACTTTCTGTGCATGCTCAAATAGGGTTATTTCATCTAGCACACACAATGCTTGGTATATATCTGGTCTAAGGTGGAACTTAATCTGTGGCATTTAGACGAAAGATTAAGCATGTTTAAAAAAATCCTTTAAAGTTTGAATGGTGCCTTTTGATCTCTCCAAGTTTTGCCTTATAATCTTGTCTCTTTAAATAGTCCTAGGTATGCTTGATATAGTAATATATGTAATTATTATATGTGTGTGTGTTTAAGTTAGGCCAGGCATAGTAGTTCTCATGTATAATCTCATACCTACAGGGCTTCAGCAGGAGCATTGTGAGTTCAAGGCAAGCTTCGTCTATAAAATAAATAAATACAAAAATGAAGCAAAACGTTAAAAAGCTGCAAATGTTAGTTTACTTCTGTGAATTCCACAGAGTTTGTGGAGTGCAGCATGGTCACACCAATTAGGTTTTTGCTTAATATTCAAATGTGATAGTAAGAAAGATCTTAAGCCAAGATGGTTTCTCTCCCTTAATTAACTATTGGTGACATACCTACAGCATTAGGTTGCATCCTCTTTTAAATAAGCAACCTTTCACCCTGTTTAAAAACAATTTTAAAGCATCTTTTAGGTGCCAATACCTATTGTTTTAGGAGAAAAGCACCAGCCAATTAAGGAACAAAGATCAGTGACTTAGAGAGTTGACATTCTAGCTAGAAGATGAAGATTTCTAAAGGGACATAGCTTTACAATATCCAGATTATGAAAAATGTTCTTTAAAAACATCTCACAGTGTTTCCCTCTTTTCAGTAATGAATTCTCCTATCTTCCTTTTGGCAAGAGTAGAAAAATTTTAACGGTCATGTGACATGTACACTTAACATTAGGTGAAGATTCTTTAAACAATTGAAGTATCAACTTCTTTCATTAAAGGATGAAATGGTTTGCTAAACTTTTACTTCTTTAGATTTCTGTCGGGAATCAATGTAGGAAAACAACATGTGGCCCATCTCTTCATAGTTTTATATCAATAGAATAGTCTTTCCAGGGATTTACTCTTACTGATTACTTCCTTTTATGGACACATGCAAATTCCACAAACTACTATTTGTGGTTAAAACTGTATGAACTTACTTAAAGATCAGCAAATGAAAACATCCCAAATTGGCAGAGAACATGTTTGTCATGACAACTACACAGCGGGCTGAAGACCACACTCCCAAGCCGGCCTGGGTAAAAAGAAAGGGCGAAAAAAAAGAAAATTGTGAATTCTCATCTCAACCAAAAAGGCTTGAGTGTGGTAGTATGTGCCTGTCATCCAGCTATGCAGATTGTAAAGCCACCAGACTCGATCTGAGCAATAACTACAGCAAAAACAGCTGCGGGCATGGCTCAAGCTGTGGAGTGCCCGTTGAGCAAGCATATAACTCTGAATTCACACCGATACTGCCCCCCCCCAAAAAAAAGTACTGTTTCTTTTTTTTCTTCAGTAACATGCATAAGATGAATTGGAGGTAAAAGAACTTTTGGCAAAGTTAAAAAACAAAAGCTATAGGCCTTTGTCTCTGGGCTGTATGATTTTGTGCTTGGTGATATAGGTTTCTACTGTATATTTCCTTTAAAAAAAAAACTTGTTCTCTAACATAGAGCTTCTGCAGGCATTTATGAAGGGATCTGAACCAACCAACAGCTACTGCACAAGGGAAACTAAAACAAAATGTTGTTCCCTGGCAATTTTTTAAACAAACATAGAAGTTCAAGCCCTGTACTGTAAAGCTCTTTGGCAGCAACATAAACACTGGTTTATTTCTAACCATCTACAATCTCTGAATCATGCCCAGCATCCTTTTCTGTTGTCATTCTTCTTGTATCCTCCAGGGATCAGGAGATATGGGTAAGGGTCGCTAGCCTAGAACTAGATGTAGTTCTATGGTAGCCCTAGCAAGCAAGGCCTTCCCCACCTCTCACCTGGTTGAAAGAGCATACAGCATACATAATAACAACCTTCTTTGCTTAGTCTACAGAGTGGCTTTTTTTTTACTTGGAGGAAGAAGTGTCATTTCTTCTCATCATCTTTTTCCCTCAGAAGAGGAAGGAGCACATCTGGGAAGGATGTGGTTGACATACTTGTCATCCATGCAAACGAAGAAAGGAATTTCTTTTCAAGTCATAATTTGATTTATGCAAGGTCTTCTGGGATATTTTCCATGTCATGTGATTATCACGCCCAGAAACCCTCTGGGGAACAATCCACCCTCTGCTGTATAAACCACATCACAAAAAGATGTGGACGGAGCTTCTCTTAGAATCCTGGGGAAGAGGTTTCCACTGATTCCCATGGTCTTTCTTTGTCAGGATATTTGCCTGGTTATGCTCGTTCTTGCCATGATTCAATGCTTCTTTTAAAAAAGATTCAGAAAGGAAGGGGGAGTGAGGAAAGGGAGAGGAAGAATAAGACAGAGAGATCACACAGAGTCTAGTAGAGGGGAAGGAGGGACACAGGGAAAACAGTCAGCCATTGACACTGTTATTGGGTTATTATTATTATTTTGGTCAGTCATGGATCTTGAACTCTGGGCCTGGGCGCTGTCCCTGAGCTCTTCAGCTGAAGGCTAGCACTCTACCACTTGAGCCACAGTGCCACTTCTGACTTTTTCTACTTATGTGGTGCTGAAGAATCGAACCCCGGGCCTCATGCATGCGAGGCAAGCACTCTACTACTGAGCCACCTTCCCAGCCCCGTTGGGTTATTTTTTAAATACTCTAAGTAGAAGAGTGGATCTGATGCATCCACTGCTAAGTGGACACTAAAGTCCTAGTGAGATTTGGTACCACTGTACCTGCAAATATTACTCAAATGAGTCCATTTACACAGCTACAACCAGGCCCGATAATTGCACATGAGCAGAGCAAACTTCATAGGTAAACTCAAGGCTGTAGTTAAACTAAGGTCCTTAGCCAGACAATCAGTATGAAGGAAAGCCATATCCCAGGAATACAGACCAAGACAAGAATGGGTAGAGTGTGTGGAGGAAGGTCAACTTAACCAGAAAGATCTGTAAGCAAACTTCCCTGAGGCAAGGGTTAGTTTATCATTATTATTATTATTATTGTTATTTGCAAAGCATAAGTGTTTCAATTTTATTTAATACTTAAGCAGAAACAAGGTTTTGACAATGGACCTACAAAGTATGCTTTACTCAAAATCGCAAAATATTTGCCATAATCATATGGCTATGAAATTCAAAGTTCACAGTAGACTCCATTGTTAATTTAAGAAGCCACAGCCTTTTCTGAAAGTTCTTTGGGACAAAATGGTGTACCAGAATGAAATAACGGCTGGGGAACAGGCTATTGGACTTCTGGTGTTTTTTACCTCCTGTTTAATCCCTGCGGCATATATACTTAGCAAACTGGAATATTACAAAGAAGTGTAGATGGAAGAAGCTGAGCACCATTTTTTTTATTATTTGAATTTTACCATGGTGCTTCATGTATATTAAATAAGTAATGAGAATTAATCTTTATCTACAGCACAGTGATGATTTGCACCTTAATTGATGGATGTTTACAGGGCTCTATGGATGAAGGCTGAAGTACCTGGTAAATGCAAGATCTTTTTATAAAATGTAATTTTAAATCATTAATATTTCAGACTACCTTCCTCTTGTTAAATATTCTTTTAAGGAAGACTCTGGCCAGACCTTAATCTTTGTCCAGACCTTAATTTTTCTATAGAGGTTGAAATCAATCACTTCTAAGGTTCCTTTTAACCCTAACATACTAGAATTCTAAGTAATCATACCAATGGAGACTGATGGAATTCCAGATGTGGAAAAGATCCGAGAATGGGCTGTATAGAATGGTTCCTCTGACAACCATGAGGACACTGTTATTTTCTTAAAGATATTATATTAATTAGGTATTGTCAAGAACTATAAAAGCCACCTTCATCTATATTTGCTCATGCATCTCAGGAAAGTTCTGAGAGGTACTTGCAGTTATCATCCTCCTAGAAAGAACCAAGGCTCAGAAATGAAACGGAGCTGCTTGAGGTTGTCATCCTCCTGTGAGGGGAATCAGTATCTGAAGAATCCACTTTCAAAGAGAAAAGGATTTAGCTTTGCCTCACAGCTCTGGAGGCTTCCATCTGTGTGCCAGGGGTGCTGTCACTGTGAGCCCCTGCGGAGGAAGGGCAGCAGGCAGGGAGGTAGCCAAGCCCTCCCTTCCTGGTCAGGACCTGAAAGACCAAAAGGGGGAAGAGTCCAGAGTTCTGCAATCCTTTCAAAGCAGTGACCTAACATCTCCCACTGGGTCTCACCTCTTCAAGGCTCCACAGCTTCCCCAAAGCACATATCTGGGGACCAGTCCTTTAATATGGGCCCTTGGGGGATGTAGAAACATCTAAGATTCATACTGTAGCAGCATTGCTTGAAAGCAATGAAACAGAACAGAACAGAAACTCCAAGCCTTCTTTTAGACTCTTTCTCCATGACCAGGGCTGTCTTTGCCACACTCTTAAGAGGATTCTGAGGGCTGGAAGTGAATCAAGGTGTAGAGCGCTTGCCTAGCATATGCAAAGCTCTGAGTTCAAACCCTAGTACCACCCTTTAAAACATAAAAGGAAAGAAAAGAAAACTTGAACTTGCTTCACATTGGTGGAGCTCAGAAAATGGTACATCTAAATGAAAGCCTCAGAAGCACTTTGGAAGTTTCTCTGAGACCTTCTTCTGTTCTCTTCCTTCAGTTTCTCATCATCATTCTCAAGAAATGAGCCATGGAACCTAGAATTCCCCTTCCCACAAGCTGGGTCACAGAAACAAGAGCCCTTTTTCCACAATGCCAGCCATAAAATCTCAAATACTCCTCTAACCCTTTCCCTCTCTCTCTCTCTCCCTTCCTCTCTCCCTATCTCTCTCCCTCTCTCCCTTCCTCTCTTCCTTCCTTCCTTTCTTTTTCTTTCTTTCTTCCTTCCTTCCTTCCTTCCTTCCTTTCTTCCTTCCTTTCTTTCTTTCTTTTTTCTTTCTTTCTTTCTTTTCTTTCTTTCTCTCTTTCTTTCCTTCTTCCTTCCTTCCTTTTCCTTCCTTCCTTCCTTCTTCCTCCCTTCCTTCTCTTCTTTTCTTCCCTCCCTCTCTCCTTTTCCTCCCTCCCTCCCTCCCTCCCTCCCCCCTCACTTCCTTCCTTCCTTCCTTCCTTCCTTCCTTCCTTCCTTCCTTCCTTCCTTCCTTCCTTCCTTCCTTCCTTCCTTCCATCTTTCCTTCCTTTCTGTGATGGGGCTTGAACTCTGGGCCTGGGTGCTGGCCCTCAGCTCTTCAGCTCAAGGCTAGCAGCACTCTACCACTTAAGCCACAGTGCCACTTCCAGTTTTCTGGTCATTAATTGGAGATAAGAGTCTCACAGACTTTCCTGCCTGAGCTGGCTTTGAACCATGATCCTCAGATCTCAGCCTCCTGAGTAGCTACGATGACAGGCGTGAGGCACCAGTGCCTGGCTCTTTCCTTCCTTTTCTATGTGCCATAAGGACATTAAGACCCTCATTCCAGAGAAGATCAAGAAATACTACAAGAAAAAGATCAAGGAGAAGGTGAATGTCCAGGGCCTGTCCTGTTTCCCTGCTCCATCTCTTACTCTTAGGTCCTTATTGTCCAATCACATTTCTACACAGCTTTCCACACTTCATCAGATCAAAGTATAAAGGTGGATAGTTCACCCTTGGTCTTCAGAGCATTCCTTACGTCATTAAATTTGTGGTGCTTTTCTCTTACTCATCTGTCTTTTGTGGTAGGGGTATTGGCCATGACTCTACCAGGGAGCAGGACCAGCCTTCATTTCCCTTGCCTTTCTTGCTCTCCCTTTTCATCTTGGAGATTCAGCTTTCCAATAAGGGAGAGAATACAGCCTCCCCCCACCTTTTTTTCTCTCAGCATTTGTGCTCAAATACCTGAGAAGGCAGGTGTGTTTGATGAGGGATTCTAATTCTAATTCCTTTGGAATTTTCTTCAGGCTTGTGGAATTCTCAATTTTTGCTTCCAGGCAGGAGTCCAGCTCCACACCACCACTGAAGAGTAAGCATTCTCCCTCCCTGTGGGCTGCAGGGCAAGAATCCCTCTGACAGGCGTTTGCCTCCCTTTCTTCCTCCTCCCTTTGTTCCTTTGCCCACTAAGCAAGCAATTAGTGCAATTGAATCCTTAATAAGCCAATTTAGTCCAGCCCACATAGCTATTTGGTTCCTAATAAATCAATTAATTCAGCTCACATTGAGGAGGACTGTCATGTTTACAATATGGCAGTCAGGAACTACATATTTTTGTAAGAAATAAGAAAAGGAGGGGTGTTTTTAGACTAAAGCCTCATCCTTTCTGTCTGATATAGAGGTGGTTATGACACTGGTGCACCTTGTGCTGCTACTACTCCAGCTTATAGCTCCCTTACCAGGCCAAGGGCTTGAGAAGGTGAATTCACAGCCTTTACAGAACTGCTTTCACACAAGGCAAGCGGACAGGCTGAGGAACACAGACTTCCTGTTTGTGTCAGGGATAAGAGATTTGACCAATGACAGAACAACCATTTTGGGGACACAGCATCCAGACCTTTTCATCCAATGACATTGAGCTGGTAGGAATTAGAATTACCTCTCCAGTCTCTTAACTATGTAGCAAATAGTCCCATAGCACTACCTGAGAAAAAAGCTCTTGGAGGAGCTATATATTATTATAGATTAGCTGCATTATTAAATATTAGCTATATTACTCTGGAATGTTATCAATAGCCCTAAAGGGGTTGGATTACTCACACATCCATCCACTGGCTAAATAACTAGACAGAATGATACTCCTATCTTTCCCTTCATTGTTCAAATACGGGTGACAGCTCAGTCGTATTTTGTGACTCAAGGGAAATCATGCCAAGGGTTGGTATATTCTAGAAAGAGTAGCAAAACACCTGGGAAAACACCTGGAAGCCCAGCCCAATGAGGAGCCATTTTCATTTTTCATTTAGAAAAGGGAAGACCAGCTGGAGGCAGGGACGCCTTTAGGCTGAAGGAAAGCCATTCGGTAACTTCCGGTGTCTCGGTCTCTTCATGTGGAAGAGAAGACGTCATTTATATGTTGCAACCATAAGGAAAGAACTCAGGTCAATGAGTGTGAATGAGTGCACTCAGAACGTAGTTAAATAGAATGATAGCCCTTCCAATAGCTGCAGCTATGTGGACGCAGGAGCCATGGAGGTTCCTGTGGTACACATCAAGGTGGGGGTGGAGTGTGCGGTCTACAGTGATGCTGTAGGCTAGAGTTTGGCAGATGGAGGTCAAAAAGTAATTCACTTAAAAGTTTCTGGATATAAAAGAAAGACTCCTATTTTGAAAGATTCCTATCTCCTCAGTGGAGAAAGGATCTGTATTTGATTTCTGTGAATAACAGCTCCTAGGGCTTACTAAAGATGATTGAGAGATCATAGGAGAGCACTGTGAGGAGCCCAGGCTCAGAGCACTGAGTCCAGAGCTCCCCTCTTCATCGCTGTCATTGCTACAGGTTTTCCTTTCCTTTAGTAAAAGCCTATCAGCCAGGGCCTATATGTCTTGACAATGCACCAAATGTTAAGTGACTTATTACCTGTTCAGAATTATTTTCCCAGAAACTGCTCAGAAGATGTTGCTTCCCACCCGCCCCCCATTGCCTAATGTCGTAAGGCTTGAGCATTGGATGGGTTTGAATAGGTTTGCCTGAAAGAGATTCACGTGGGTGTATAATGGAATCACTTTTCTTAAAATAACGTTTTCAATTCATTAAAAAAATTAATGTAAGCCTCTATTATCATGTAGAGAAAGCACGTGGAATTTCTTTAAGGTAGAAACATTTTCTGGTGCAAATTTATCATGAAAGGCATATCCCATTCTATGCATCCAGAATAACAATAAAAAGCTTTTTCCTTTTTGAGAATTCTAATGATTTTGTTTTGTCTTCTTTAGTTTTTAATCACTATCCTTGGCTAAAAGGTGAATTAAATTGCCCCAATGTTCAGCTCTTTGTTCAAGCAACTAAATGAAATCTCTTTGTGAATTCAATTGTTAACATAAGAATCTAATTTTGTATTCTTATATCTAATCTCTTACTGCAGATAACATCACAAATATCAATTCATTGTAATTCCTTAATTTGATTGGAATATATTTTTAAAAATATTGCATATACTCAAAAAGAAATTTGTCATCTTGTAAATAGGAGGAAGGATTTCCCTGGCAGTTGTTTTATAAGTCGCACGGATGTGTTAGTCAACTTTTGGTCACTGTAACAAAATACCTAAGTTGAACAACTTAAAGAAGAAAGGATTGTTTTTTATTCTACCTAGGAATTCAGACATCTCAATCCCCTGTTACTTTGGTCCCAGAACCATTCCAGGAGGACCTGATGCAGGAGGCTTCTAATGTACTGGACAGCAGAAGCAGATGGAGAAGAGGATAGAGTCTTAAGATTCCCTTTAAGGACTGAACTCCAATGAGCAACTTCTGCTTACTTGGTCCCACCTCTTAAAGGTCCCATGGCCTCCCAGTAACTTCACAGATTAGGGACCAAGCTCTTCACACCGGAGCCTTTAAAGCACATTCCAAACTACAGCAAAGACCTTTTACAATCAAGTAGAATAACAATCATCTCTCTTTTTTTTTTTTGTCCCCAGATGGAAAATGTTCCACCTCTTTGAAGTAGTGTGCATTATTTATCCTATCCTAAGTTACGATTCAGTAATGAACGGTCCCAAAACATTTATCACTTAAAATAAAATTTTGCTGTCTGCCACTTTATCCACTCATTATGGGTTAGCACTGCAATGTCTCTGCTCCATCCCTGACTCCTTCAGTGATCCAGGTGAATTGAACATCTCCCATCAGGAGCTTCTCGGTAGAAGGAAAAGAAAAGGGCTTCAGTCACATCACCTGCCACTGTACCACTGGTCAAACCAAAGGAGAAGCATGCTGTTGTTCAACAATGGAAAAAGGAAGAAAGAAAGATCCTCGCCTGCAGAGTGTACAAAAAGCACCAGCTGATGTTTACACCATGCCAAATTGTGATTGGACATCCTGGAAACACTTGGTCCCTTTCTCTTCATTTTCCTCAACCACTACACTGGTTTGATCTGTTGAAAGATTTCACCAGTTCACATTATACCATTCTTTGTGAATCTGTCCTTGGCCTTGGCTAAACTTAAATTATTTTCCTGTAAAAGGACAGGTCAATATATTTTTACTATGAATACTGAAGAATACAATACTTAATTTTTTTTCTTAGAGAATACAACACTACGCAAAGCCCCCCACGTGTATTTTTCTTATTAACGCTTCATAGTAGATGGATATTAATTTATGTGACTACACATGACCGTGAAATATATAAACTGCTCTGGAATGACAGCCTGCAGCCATGTGGATACCTGGAGAGTTGTTGGGACCTTCTATGATTACTACAAGCATCACCAGAGGAAAAAAGCATAATTTGTTGCCTACTATAAAATGTTCTTTTCATTTTCTTAGAAACTTGGCAGATGGAAGTAAATTCTTCTAAGTCCATTTGTTAGATTTTTTTTTAAAAATTCCACCAGTTTCCTTTTCTCTTTTTTACCCTAAGACTTTAATAAGTAGGTGAAAAATCAGCAGGTGACTAAACTCATCCTGGACATTCCTGGGGGAGAAAGGTTTTTTAGAAGTAGCTAGAATAGCCTCACTCTGGACAGATTGTTGGCCCAATAATTTGTCGTTGAGGACTCTGGTGTACATTTTGTAAGATATGGCTATTGAGGGTAGAAGAAGGGAAGGAAAAGAGGTATGAGAGAGACAGGAAGAGATAGGAGGAAGGGAGAGGGAGACGCAGCACACATGTAAACGAGCAACAAGCAAAGATGTAGCAGAGCATGGACAATTATAGAGATGTGAGGCGCAGGTGTGAAACTGAATTTCTTCACACACCAGAAAATGACGCCTGTTGACATTAGCCTTCACATAGACAAGTTTCTTGCCACAATCCCTAAAGTGAGTCTGGCCTGTTCTTTCCTCAGACATGTCATAATCTGGAAAACTTTGGGACTATCTCTAAGTAGGCATTGGGTTGACTGAAGCCCTGACGTTTATGTTTGCTACTTCCTATATTGGGTTCTTACTCTTTACTTGGATAACTACAACAGATATCTTGGCTCCCCCTGAAATCATTTATCCAAAATGTTCTTTATCTGTCAGGAGCAAGCTATCCATATATTCTTTCCTTTTTCTAACTCCAAGGCATTCTAACTCCACTGTGCTTTTTCCACTACCTGGCTGTTTATGTATGATAGCCACACAAAAATGCTCTTTCAAAGGAAAGCTTAATAAACCAAAACCTAGAGAAATGATGCAGCATGACAAAAGCCAACTAATAATTTCATCTTCTCGTTTTTGAGCTATCATTGCACAACCATCTCAGTCCCTAAGAAACCCATAGGGATGTAGAGAAAGAAATAATGTATCTGGCACAGACCTGTGTCTTGTTGACCTTCACACTTGGAAATGTGGGGGCCTCCTTGCAGCCCTCCCCTTGCAGAACTGCCCCATGTGTTCTGACTTCCAACTGATGTTAATTCTGGGACCCACCCCATGCCTCATGATCTAACCCATGGCGCGTGCTGAAAGTAGACCAAGTGGTGCTGGCTGGTGAATTTGGAAATACAGGTTTGAGAAAGAGCAAAGTTAAGAATGGCACGATCATGTGAGCATCTGAGTGGATGCTGTTATCCTTTACTTTGATGAGACACAGTGGAGAAGCTGGATAGAAGGCTGGAGAAGGTCAAGAATATTTCTGACATTTCTGTCTAAAATGTCAAATGGACAGTTGGGCATTTGAGTCTGAAACTAAGGCTTGGGGGAGATCTTTGACAGGAGAGTGGCAGTACTTAAAGGGTTACCATTGGAATAGAATTGCGAAGCCCAGAGGTTGGAACCGAAGAGCCGAGATCCAAAGTCTGACCAGGAAGAATCTACAAAGACGCCTGGGAAAGAGCATTCTGAGAGGTGAGAGAAATACGGTCTAAAATTTCTTTCTATATTTATTCAAAGTGACTCAGAGAAATGGTAGATACTGGGATTGCAGGGGAGAGGTTGCTGTGAAAGAAGAGAGTTATTATACCATGTATTGGGGCTGACAAAAATTACCCAAGAGAAATGAAGGAATTAAAACTAAGAGGGAAAAGATTGAAGAGGGACACAGGACTTTTCACAGTGAAGAGATTGGAGTCAGGATCTCAGGTGAAGGGCTGAGAGCCTCCTCACTCACTGGGATAGGAGGGAAGGCAGAGTGGATGGTAAGACAGGAGGGTGAAATGGTTTCTGTGGTGGGGAGATGAATACAGAAGCCTCTGGTTGATTTGGATTTCTAAGCAATGTATTGAACACAGCTGAGAGTGAATACTGGGAGGTAGGGAAAAGAAGAATGGTTGAAACATCTGTGGCAAGTGAATTACAAGAGAAACCAAGTATTTCTGGATAGCAACACTGACCCTCTTGGGGCTGGGAAGGTGGTTCAGTGGTAGAGTGCTTGCCTTGCATGCATGAGGCCCTGGGTTCGATTCCTCAGCACCACAGAAACAGAAAAAATGGAAAGTGGTGCTTAGCTCAAGTGGTAGAGTGCTAACCTTGAGCTGAATTGCTGAGGGACAGCGCCCAGGCCCAGAGTTCAGCCCCCACACTGACAGAAAAAAAAAGAAAGAAAAGACTATTCTCTTGGGATTGTGGCCTCAATTTGAAAACAAGTCTCTTAGATCAGTTGTGGTCTTTCTTTGTTTCTTTCTTTGTTTCTTTGTTTCTTTGTTTCTTTGTTTCTTTCTTTCTTTCTTTCTTTCTTTCTTTCTTTCTTTCTTTCTTTCTTCTTCCTTCCTTCCTTTCTTTCCCTTTTTTCTTTCTTTCTTTGTTTCTTTCTTTCTTCCCTCCCCCTCCCTCCCTCCCTCCCTCCCTCCCTTCCTTCCTTCCTTCCTTCCTTCCTTCCTTCCTTCCTTCCTTCCTTCCTTCCTTCCTTCCTACCTTCCTTCCTTCTTACCTTCCTTCCTTCTTTCTGTCTGTGTTTCTTTCTTTCCTTTTTTCTTTTCTTTCTCTTTCTCTTTTCTTTCTTTTTCCTCTTTTCCTTTTTTCTTTTTGCTGGTCCTGGGGCTTGAACTCTGGGCCTGAGCACTATCCCTGAGCCTCTTTGTGCTCAAGGCTAGCAACCTACCATTTGAGCCACAGATCCACTTCCAGCTTTTTCTAAGTAATTTATTGGAGATAAGAATCTCATGGACTTTTCTGCCTGAGCTGGCTTTGAACCCCAGTTCTTAGATCTCAGCCTCCTGAGTAGCTAGCATTGAAGGCGTGAGCCACCGGCGCCTGGCTCAGTTGTAGATTTCTTTAGTCACTTTCTGCAATGAGGATACAGTTTTAAGTGTGACTTGCCTTTTTTCTGTGACATATGGATTGGGAAGAATGGCATAGAGTTGAGAGTGTTTTCATAGGAAGATGTATGGCTAAAGGTCACAGAGTGGAAAGTTGGTAAGGGCTAGGGACAAGGAATGCTCCCGTAGACATGCATTCACACAACGCAATTCATAAATGTCCGCTCTACACCTGATTCTCATGTTTTCTTCTCTCCTCCTGTGTGATGAGTCAGATAGTCTTCTAAGCCAAAAATCTAGAAGTCACATTAACATCTTGATTCTTAATCCCCAGACAAATTTTGTTGTTTACCTTGTTTTACTCACTTTATTTCCTCTTCTCTTCACTTGCACTTCCCTTGTTTATGTTCTTGGGTCACTGGTATGGATTTTGCATGAAATTTCAAACTAGCACCCTCCTCCAGCCTCTTACCTTAGTGAATCATGAGACACTGTGTTACTAAAATGAGTTTTACAAAACCAGTCATACACTCTACTTAAATGCCTCAGTTGTCTCCAAATATGCTGTAGAATACAATCCGGAAGAATAATATCAGTTCTTGTGTTTGCAATAAGTGCAAAACTCTGGGGTAAGCCCAATGGGTTTGCAAACACCTTGGGTAATTGGTTACTCCCTAATTTACTCTGTAGAAATACAATGTTTAGAACAAGAAATGGAAAGAAAAGCATGTTGAGGTGATAAAGGCAATACTAGGAAGCAGACTCGCCCAGACTTTTGATTCAGATCTAGCTGGTCCCTGAGCATGATTTCAGGAGTCTTAGTGGAAGACTTCCCACCGCCTGCCTCTTACCTACTTAAAGATGTCTCCTATCATCCTTTTCTCTTGCTCCTTTCACTGATCTTCCTGTATGAAATTTGGTCACATAACTGTTTCTGTACTTGCACATCCTCCTGCATTTGGAATCCTTTCCTTCATGTCCCTCCCTCTCCCCAGTTCCATATAGCCCCTATACAAGGCCCATCCAGTGCTTGGACAATCTTTAGTTTAAAATGTACCTTCTCTTTTGGCACCTCTGTATAGGACTTATGCAGATTCCTTCATCTGTTACAGCCTGACTTGCATTCTTCCTCTCCTAGTTAACTTGTTGAAGACCTAACTTGTAACACCTTAAAATGTGACTGTAGTTGGAGATAGTTATTAAAGAGGAAGTAAATTAAAATGATATATCTAGGACAGGTCCCAAGGCAGTCTGGTGGTGTCTTTATTAGAGGAGGAAATTTGGACACAGAGACGGAGAAGTGTGGGCAGATACAGAAGAGGCCCCAGATCAAAGGAGGACAGACAAGGAGCAGGCCACTGTACCCGAGGAGAGAGGCCTCTCCTGACATCACACCGCCTGCTGACCTGTTCTTGACACCTTCCTGCCTCTTCAAAATGAATCTCTATTGTTGAAAACACTCTATCTCTGGCATTTTGTTATGGCAACGTTAGCAAACAGCATCCATGCCTACTACTCATTTGCTCATTTGACTGTAGGTCTCTCTGTCTCTCCCTGTCTGCCTCCTTCTCTCCCCTTCTTTCCCCCAGCTGTTAGACAAGGTTTTACCTGATAGCCCTAGCTGGCCTCTAACTCACAATCCTCCTATGTCTGCCTCCCCTGTGCTGATAGGATAAGGCATGAACCACCAGAAATGGTAACAGATATCAGGTCTCTCTTCCAGCAATGTCCTCAACCTTGTACACAGTCTTCCATATGACAAATGTTACAGATCCCAGTATACTCTGCCAGAAATAAAAAAAATGGGTAGGAATAAATGTGCCCGCATAAGTAGGCAAATCAGGTATCCCCAAGGGTGAATTTGAATCCATTACATATTTCAAAGTTACATGTGAGTAATTTTATATCACCCATTTGTTTTCACCATTCATGTCTCTTCCTCAATACAACTGTAAGGATAATTGGCGAGTAGAAGGAAACTTGACAGGGCTTGTAGTAAATAAAGAGAACATTGAGGATTACATGCGAAAAATGTAAACAGCTGTCCAAGCTCTTTGACTTAACCCTCAAAAGTATGACGTTCAAATGTGGTCTTTTCAAAGCCACACAATCACAACTGTGGTTCTATTTTCAATATCAGTGTAATCAGAAGACAGCATTATTCCTTAAAGCTGAAGTGTTTTCTTTAACAGCAGCATGCTTTTCTGGTGGATATTTTCAGGTTTTCACAGTTCTGCTTAACACATCTCACCATGAATCTACCATAATCCAGGAGATAGCTGAACGTTTGCTATGTATTGCATGTGTACATGTGTGTTAGCATTTGATAACTTTAAAATGATCTGAAGCAGCTCAAGAAATACAATGTTTGGGATCAGTCATTTGGCTAAAGGAAACTTTGACTTTTCCTTCCTACCTTCCCTCCTTTTTCCTTCCTTCATTTTTGTTCTTTTTTTTCTTTCCTTGCTTCTTCTTTCTTTCTCTTTCATTCCTTCCTTTCTGCTTTCTTCCTTCCTTCCTCCTTTCTGTCTTTCTCACTTTCTTTTTTGTCTCCCTAAAGATTTCATTTGGGCTCGCAGGAAGAACACGAATATACCAACACAAGTAATCAGGAGAAATCAAGAAAACCTTGGTGTTCCCTTAAGTTCCATATAGTACAATTGCACTTTCAGCTTTAAAAACTTAGGCCTTCATGCTGCTATATCTAGCAGTTGTCATTCTCCGTCTGTTCCCCATTCCCCTTGGGTATGTCCTCGTGGCATTGGGGACTTGATCTCTATTCACTGCTCCTTCCTTTCTCTCGCCTCTTCCCTCCCCTTGCTGCCTGAAAACAACAGGAATTGCATGAGAGGAGGGTTCACAAGGCCAGACACAGGTGAGTTCAATGACAGAAAATTACCCGGTATCATGACTTTGTCACTGTTTCAGTCTTGCAAGAACCTGAAATTTATTACGCTGACTTAGAGTACATTACATTTTGAGTGGCTCTGTTTGAAGCTATGCAAACTAGACAGACACATCCCATTTTTACAGAGAGCCTACCCCTATTTTATTTAGGCTCTCAATAAATGACACAAATGTGTCCCTAGAGTCCCTTCACTTGCTTATAAGGGCATAACAGAGAGAAGAACTTTGATTTGTCTATTACATATTTGCTACCCAAAAGATAGAACTAGGACCATGATGATCTCACTGAAGAGATTAGCTGTGATGAGAGATGAGTTTTAGTGCAAACTAGACTCAGGACACGGCAGGCTCAGGATAGACTATACCACCCTCATTTATATTTTAAACTCGTCTTCTCTGAAAACTTCCTCATATAAGCCAGGGTTGTAGGAACAAAAAGACTTTTCCAGAGTTCTGCGCAGAAAATATAAGCAATCCTATCTTTCTGTGTGACAGGCAACTCTGGGTCCCTAGATTAAAGTAAAAAAGAAGACAATACCCAGCAAAACAACAACAACAACAAAACCCAATGATTCCCATTAAAAAAAATCAGAAGTGACTGCAGAATAAAACCACACCAAGGTGCTCCAACACATCTGGACTGAGTCTCCTCTCTATTGTGAAGGCTGAGGGAGCCTAGCCTCCTCCCAGCCACGCTGAGCGCCTGTCCTTGACTTGAAGCCAGGGTCTGCAGTATGTGTTACAGCACCGTCCAAATGTTCTCCTGCTTTCTCGTCTACAAAAACCAGAAACGTTGGGAACATTGGTTTGAGAGTTCACTCCCAACACAATCCAAGAAAGGAGTGTCACTACATAGACCCATGGATATTAAACAGGATAAAAGGTCCTGGAACTTTCCATATGGGAAGTGCTGCTCTCGTGGAGAGGGCTCAGGGGACCTGGAGGTAAGAATGTGAGAAATCAGAGACCCCCCCAAAGACAGGGGTCGGAACAAGGGTGTATAAGGCTTTGGCCTGTTCACTGCACAGCTGTGTTATAAACGTGGCAGACTCACATGGATTGCATTCAGCCTGTGTCACAGGACAGCTAAGGTGGGAATAAAGAAGAATGTTACCTTGATTCTGCTCTTCCCCAAGATGTGGATTTTGAAGAACTGGGAAATTGTTAAGATCTGTCTTCACAGCTGCAAGGGCTTAGAACAGCGTAAATATGATATGCACTTTGGAACACCTAGTTCCTGCTGTCAGTCATTTAGGGGGAGGGGCTTCTCCACATCCCTCTCCAGCTCTATTCTTGTTTCTGTCACTCCTTGTTAGCTATTGTAGGACAGTGACCATCTGAAGCTTGCTCTAGCTCATGAAGGTGGAAGAGGATACTTGTTGTGGCATTCTTCCACTTCAATAATCATTAAATCACAGTCTTCTTATTTGGTTGAATTGCTGGATAGACTGTAATTCGCCATTCTTGAGTTATAAGTAGGTGATCCTATCCACTGAAGAAATTAACAGGCTACATGGGCATCTTCCAGAAGTTTCTGCCTGCCCAACATTAACCCTATGTACTACCTTCCTTGGTAGGCTATAACTCCCCAGAAATTATTGCTTATTTTATTCAGTGACTGAGTCAAGATGGTTAAGGACAGATGCCAAATAACCAGTGGAGAAACTGAGTACTACAAAAATGGCATAAATTGTGTGAGTCCGGCAACAAGTAGATGAAGAAGTGTTTACCTATCTCCCTGGGCTTGCTTTCTCCTGAGAAAAACAGCACACCCTATATTGACTATGACGATTATTATGTTTTAATGAAACAAATGTCATTATAAATAGGAGGTTAGAAAAGACACTGAGGAAAGCTGATTTTGAAAAGAAGCAGACAACTCCTTCTACGATCGTGTCCTCTTGCGTAGATTGAGCCAGGCTGGGAATAGTAGCTAATGGGCGAACCTCCCCTTTCCTAGCGGGCTGTATTCAAGCAAATTCTCTTAGTAGAATTAGGTTTAAAATTTACGTCAGCTGGTGCCTGTTTGGGCTTTCATATTGAGCCTAAGTGAAAAGACTCACTATGGGGATTATGTAAAAATGTTCAAGTCACATACGATGAACTTCTTCCAACTCCCTTGTGCTCCAGAGTGAATTGGCTTAGAACTACACTAGCCAGCAACCCATCCCCTTAAGTAAGCCTTTGATCAGACCGTTGAAATCCACACAAAAATAATTATGGCAGACTTAAGCCTTATATATGGAATATAATAAAAAGTAAGCCCATAAAAGTCCTGGCAAGTTCACATGAGGCAGAAAATGTTTTAAACACCTACAAATCCTGGGTATTGGCAGGGCATTAATCACGAGCCACTTCATTCATGCACCATGCCCTTGGACAAGGACTCTTAAAGAGAACAGGACACATCCACGGCTCCCAGGAAGATGGTGCTCAGATAAAACTAGTCTGGGTGCAAATATTTCATTCTGTCCTGGGATCTCAGACCATGGAACCAGCAAGTGTTCCCAGTGGCGGGGAAAGTCACACACAGCTGCATCAGTTTTGAGGGAGAAGTAATTAAAAGTCCCCTCTTCCAATTATTACAGTCCAGGAGTCCTCATCCACTGAATATTCATTACAGAATACAGAAAATGAGAAATAAAAGTTTTAGGCGACTGATAGGCTCTCAGGGGGAAGCCCCAAAAGAGCCAAGATGAAGGCTAATTAAATGAAAGGGAAGACCTAATGGGATTTTTCCAAGAAATTTTAAAAGAATTGTAATGTATCTTTTATTCTCTTTCTGACAGGGCTTGAAAGAGAAGTGTGTGTGTGTGTGTGTGTGTGTGTGTGTGTGTGTGTGTGTGTGTGTGTGCGTGTGTGTGTGTGTGTGTGTGTGTGTGTGTAACAGCTTCTTTTTAATTCTAAAAAGTATAAGAAAGAGTTGAAGAAGTTAAAGAGGTATAGGCAAACCATAGAGTGAACTGTGAAAAGGTTATACCAATTAAAAACACAAATACAATTAAACTTTTGTTTTTGCTTTTATTGGTTGTGGGGCTTGAACTCTGGGCCTGGGTGCTGTCCCTCATCTCTTCAGCTCCAGGCTATCGCTGTATTTCTTGAGCCACAGCACCACTTCCGGTTTTCTGGTGGTTTATTGCAGATAACAGTCTCATGTTCTTTCTTCCCTGGGCTGACTTTGAACCACGATCCTGAGATCTTAACCTCCTGAGTAGCTAGGATTAGAGGCATGAGCCACTGGCACCCGGCATACAAGTAAACTTTTGTAGTTGATTATTTGAAAGTTGGAGTTTATTTTTCTTTATTCTAATGACTAAGATTTCACGTGGATATCAAAATAATCACTTTTTAAAGAAGTAGTGTTCCCCCAAAGTATTCACTGAAACTGAATAAAATTGAAAGTATCCAATGTTTTTATAAGCTTTCTCAAAAACAAGCAAATTTACCCTTTCTCTTTTGTAAAAAATTGAAGTTGGAAGTGGATTCTTTTTGGCCTTTTGTACCATAAACAATTGAACTTCCAAAAGCAACTACAACATGGATTTTTATGTTTTTCCCTCTTACTCTGTCACTTACCCTTTATTCTATTAGCCCAGTGACTACTAATTTTCTTTGCTTACTAAGGTGAATACCTTCCTCGAGAGCTTTTCCAAAAAAGGGGCAGCATGCACTCATTTCTCTTGAGTTTTTTTGAACTTACTTACTTCTAAGATCAGTTTTCCAAGGCTTTAACTTCCAACTCTATGACCTGTTTCACTCTTAAATCCAGACACACTGAACATTCTAGTTTTGCTTCTATGAGGGGAAGTGGGCAGGCACACATGCATCTACTCACACACTGTCATTTTCTTCCATTATTCCGTGTTCCATTCATTCTTGTCTCTTTTTTTCCATTACTTCTATCATGGTTTAGTCTTTTCCCACCCTTCACTTTCCTCTTTAGCTCTACATTCCTTGGGTCCTGTATTAATCAACTTTATGTCACTACGACAAAATACCTAAGAGAACTTAGATGATAAAGGGTTTATTCGGCCCATGGTTTTAGAGGTCTAGTTTATGAACAGAGCAAACTTATTGCTTTCAGTTGTCTGGAAGGATGTTGGGTAGCAATGGCAGGGATAGTGTAGTGGAGTAAAGAGGAAAAGCAGAGAAGGAAGGGGCCAGTTACTACCATTCTCACCCAGTTCAAGTTCTAAATGACCTAAAGACACCCCAAGAAGACCTACCTCTTAAATGTTTCACCGCCTTCCACTGGTGTCATCCTGGGACCAAGTCTTTCAGCACAAGGGACCTTTGGGGATATTTATTCAAAGCCTCGTGGGTCCATGCTAGGCCTTTCTGAAGTCATTTTCCCCGACTGTTGCTCATTAGGGAAGTAAGAATTACACTTGTGAAGTAGAGCGGGAATCCCAAATAAGTGAGTCCTTCTTCATGATGGGGCTAATGACTTTTTAATATTGAATTAGATATCATAATTGTGAATTAACTGTCTTTATAAAAACAAAAACAAGCTGCAGTGCAGGGACTCCGTGAAGCGGCGGAGTCTCCACTTCCCAACACTGCATGGCTGTCTCCAGGGATGGCCTTCCCCGGCAAAGCTCTTATTGGAACTAGGTTTATTAAAATGTCAGGGATCTGTCCTTTTCCATAATTTCCTTGCTCAGGTTAGAGAAGAGAATTACGGCTAAGTTGGAAAACTGCTAAAAAAAAAAAACTTGTGGAAATGCTTTTTTTTATACCAAAGGAGTGTGAAAGGTAGAATAATAATTTTTTTCCCTGAGTCTGTAACCCATACAGATACCAAGATTCCACAAAAAAATGGAAGAAAATCTATCTTCACCACCATTCCTTAGTATTTGTTTATAAAATACACAATACAGAGATGCTGAAGAAGTCTTTAATTTCCTAAGGTAGTTCCTGCCTGATTTTAAGAGAAATAAATAGGAAATAAAAGGATAATAATGTCTAGATATGAACAGAACTCCCCTAAAACAGAACAAATGAATGTTCTTACGTACTACTTATACTCTGAGCTCGTTCAGAGAAGGGCTCATGATTGCTCCATATTACGTTTCTTACGGAGTCAGGACATTGTAGGTTGCCATTGTAAGTGCTTGTTGAGACATCTATCCATTGCAAATATCAAACATTTATAAGGGCATCTATTAAGCAGATAATTAGGTTTTTATTTGGGGGGAGGAAATCATAATTTTCATTCATGAACAAAACTGTGTTTTTAAAAGCTATATCCAGAGTATCAATGAGTCTGTGGGTCTTCAGTACAAGAATATTTAAAAATTATCATTCACTGCATACCAACCTCCTACCTTTTCCTATTGGCTGTGTTAGAAATCCTGTCCTGTGATTTCTACTGACTGACACAAGGAAAACTGGGTTAATATAAAACCTTATGAGGCACATGGGACAATAAGAAAACTCTATAAAATAGGAGAAGTAAAATTAAGGTGATGCTTGGCTCTCCAAATGTAGGCCATTTTTTTATGATCCGAATTTGCCCTTGGTTAATGACTTAGAATCTGTGTTGGTTTCTCAACATAACATGGACCCATCCAGATTCATCCCACATCTATGTGTATTTTGCCAATGGATTAGTCTTCATTGAAAAGCAAAAATTTACCCTGATTGTTCTAATACAATTTAAATCACTGAAGTCTGCAGCAGTAAGTTTAGGAATTATAGGGTTCCAGTGAAGACTTTTAAGGTGAATTTTCTAAGAATGAACAGATTTTTTAGTACCTAGCACCTTATTCTATTTTTTAGTTCAAAGGTACAGGCCCCATACTTGTGGACCAGCTTCTTTTCTAAATCTGGCAAAGCTCTACATCCTGGCTCTGTGGAAGTATCAATCAACCCAAGACCAGAAGCCAGCTTCTAATCAGCAACCACACAAATGAGTCTCGTCGAAAGCACTTTAAGCCATTTCTTGTGTCACGTTAGGAAAGTCTGGGGGACACATTCCACTTTTGATTAAGCATCGCAAATGAGAATTTCATTTAAGCAAATTGCTTTGCTGCTAACTAATTTGTAGAATACACAAGTGGCCAGAGATTTACTGAGAATGGGGAGGGAAACTCAGGGACATGACTGTATTTATTATGGGCATGGTATCCTGGGATGAGCTTCTATCACAGTGAAAGATGACAGCTAAAAGTTATGACAAAAGATATTTATCGAACACCAATCCTTGGTGAGGAAAAGGAAAATATATAGATTGCACAGGTTCAAACCAATGCTGTTTTCCTTTCTACCAGTACGTATTATCTTATGTATTAGAAACATTATTCTAAACCAGTAGTCTTAAATTTCACCAGTCTGTCAAAGGTAAAATTTTCTGTGCCAAACCACACATTGGAATTTGCAATCGAATCATCAACATATTTCATATGTATCTGTGATGTTGTCGTGAGAGACCTGTTGGAGCATTCTTTACAACTTTTATGACATTTTGTATTAAAGGGTGACTTAAGTGGCTAAAACATTGATTTAAAAAAACTGACTTGGGCTGGTTAATGATGCAGCAAATGCATTAGAGCTGGAAAGTCATCAGCCATTGTTATTTATGAAATGAATGCAAAATACTCCCATACAATAGTAAATTAATTCACACTGAGAACGTGGGTGTGCAGACAAAATAACTTCTTGACTAAATACAGTTTATCTTTAGGATATTTTAAGGTACTTTACATTTAGAAAATATGTTAACTATTAGACTAACTAATTGACAATGTAAAGAAAATAAAACACCATCTCAAATGTTTGTCAATCATTTAGTATACTTCAAAATGTATGAGAAAAACAATGAAAAAAGAAATCATGAATTTCTTTACGGAATTACAATGATGGAGAAATAGAAACAGTTGATACCTGAGTTATTCCTCTACACAGCTCCCTCAAAGTCTAAATTTACACAAATTGACAGAAATTCAAGTTTTTTGTTCAGCTTCCATGAACCTTTCCTTAATAGATGCCTTTCTCCTTTCTTCTTTTCACCTTTCCTTGTATTGCCACCAGCGTGGAAAATTCCCTGAACAAAAAGATGTTGGAGTGTGGAAATAGGGTTCTGAAAGTTTAATAACATTTGGGTTCATATCAGCTCCAAATGGACAGCTCCTGAACTTTTTTAATATAGGAATAATACAGGTTTCCATTATGTTTAAGATTTTGTTACCCTGGTTGCTTCTTCTCAACCTTGCACTAAATGTGCCAGCAAACGTTATGAGAGGAAAAAAAGGAAAATAAAATTCTAGGTTAGGTGAAAATCGGCATAAATTAATTAGGGGCTCAACAATAACTCAATTATTTCCAATTATTCTTTCCCCTTCTTTATATATCTTGGTATCTCTACTCAAATAGACTGCCCTCTCTCTTACAGGCAAGAACAGGCAGGTTTCCATTGATCATCTCCAGGCACCATATCCGGAAGAAACAAGAAGAGCATATCTTCCTGTGACTTTGGATAAGTTCCTGTTCCTTTGTCGAATCTTGAACCAAATAAATGAAATAACATTATTTATGGAGGCAATATTTTCTAACACACTTTAGTAGTCTCCATTTTGATATTTCTATGAGTGGATATGATATGCCTGGATCATAATTCACTGCCCATTACCCTTCTTGTCATTTCTGCCTTCTGGGTGGGTCACTTTCTCTTCTCCTATTGGAAAGACTTTCAAGTCTTTTATTAAAAAAAATCTAGATTATGAGACATGTGAGAAAAGACACGTGACACCGATTTTCCTGAGTCTGCCTCATTTTTTCTTAGCCTGATGACCCTGAGATCCATCTGCTTGCCTGACAAAATGATATTATTTCATTCTTCTTTATGGCTAAATCATTGTGTACATATACCACCTTTTCTTTATTCATAGGATGATTAGTGTCTAGGCCAATTCCATAACTTGGCTACTCTGAGTAGTGCTACAGTACAGATGAGTTACACAAATCTTGACTACATGTGGACATTCCTTCAGATATAACCCCAATAGTAGTATAGCAGGATCAAGAGGTAGATCAATTTTAGGTTTTTGATGAGCCTCCATATTGATTTCCATAGAGGTTTCACTAATTTATATTCCCACCAACAATGTATAAAGGTTCCTTCCCCACCCCTCATCTTCACCAACATTTGTTGTTATTTATTTCTTGACAATAGCTTTTCTGACTAAAATGACATGGAATCTCAGTATAGTATTGATTTGAAATTCTCTAATGACTAAAGGTGTTAAATACTTTGTCATGTATTTGTTGGATATTCATACTTCTTTTGAGAATTGTCTGTTTAATTTAGTTGACCCTTTACTGACTGAACTTTTTGTTCCTTTGATACTTAATTTTTGGGGCTCTAAATATTTTAGATATTGATCTCTTGTCAGATGAATAGCTAGCATTTTTTTTTCCAATTCTGCAGGCTGTCTCTTCACTCAAAGGTCATTATTAGCTTTGATGCAGAGAGTTTTTTATTTGATGTAGACACTTCTGTCAATACCTCCGATTCCCATTGAGAAATGGGTTGCCTATGAGTATATCTTCAGTAGCATTTTCTATGTTGTTCTGTATTTGATAAATTTTGAGTTGATTTTTGTAGAGGATGAGAAATAAGATTTTAGCTGTAGTCTTCTACACGTGGATATTTCATTTTGTTAGATCATTTGACTAGGCAGTCTTTCTCTCAAAAGTATGTTTTTTGGCACCTTGATTTTTTTTGAGCTAGTATACGTCTAGGATAGTCCTAGAAGAGGACCACAATAGCTCAATAGCTATGTACATATGACCACGTAAGATGATGATAAGCAAAAGGAACTCCAAGATATAGAGGCAAGAAGTTTTTCTTTGTTGTTGTCATTTTTTAATGTACTATGTGAAGATATTTCTTTTTTCTTATGTTTTTTCTTTTCCTTTCCCTATGGTTCATCCCTTGTTGTCACTGTATTTGATTTTGGTACCCTGTGTCTTGTATATACATTTATCTGAATTAGGGAAGGAAAGAGGAGCAACAAAATGGTGAGACAAAGGACAAAGGTGAACCAATGCAACAGTGATACTCACAAGACAATATGTTGGGAATGAACTTTATAGCTTGGGGTATGCACTGGGGGGGGGGGGAAGTGAGAGAAAAATGAGTGAAAGAGCAGCAGTATTTGACAAGAAATGTCTCACTGCCGTACGTATCTAACTGTAACCCCTCTGTATAATGCCTTGACCATAAATTAAAAATAAAAAAATTAGGTTTCTATAGCTATGTGAGATTTTTTTACAGGTCTTCTGTTGTTTAAATGTCAGGTTTTGTACCAGTACTTGTCTGGTTTTGGTACACTCAGTCTGCAGAGCAACCTTTCATCAGACATTGTGATACCTCTGGATAGCTTACTTGGGAGCAAAGTTTTTCATAGAAAAAAAGTTACAGATTGGATACTCATTAAAAAGTAAATATAAAATTGCACAGTATAGCAATACAAAGCAACATTACACAGTAATACTAATAAGAGTATTCTGTAAAATTTGTTGAAGTGTTAATATATGCCAGGCATTTTCCTAAGCACAAAAACCCTGTTGGGATCAGTTTAAATTAAGATGTTATTTCACGTGCAGAGTGTTTGACTAGTATACAAGAGGCTTTGTGTTTGATTCTCAGCATGAAAGACAAAGGTGGGGCAGAGACAGAGATAGAGAGACAGAGACAGAGACAGAGAGGAGGAAGAACTCTGAGGCTAATGAACCAGAAGGGTAGCGGGCTATGGATCCAAGTCATGGTGAATCTGAGATTTTGCTGTGAAATATGGCAGAGTCCTGAAATGCGTGGTATATTCCATACCATTTAAAAGCTTGGTGAAACTAGCTGTGGAGAGCAACTTGCGTGCATGGCTCAGAAAGTCAATAGGAAATGAGTAGGAAGGCAAGAAAAATGGTGACCCCCTGTTTAGAAAGTTTGGTTGATACACCAAACTGACAATTAAGGCATCCGCTACAGAGAATAAAGGTACTTTCTATGGAAAAGACAGGAATGCCTTTAGCTTGCGTTAACAGCAGAGAGGGGGGATTTATAGTGTTGGAAAGATGGCAGAACAACATCTGGGAGAAAATTGGAAAGCAGAGAGTCCGAACACAGGTGGAAAACTTTGCCTTGGACGTGAGAAATAATGGGAAGTGAGCAAGGCATCTCCCAGAAGAGAAGGGAGACAGATGGAAGAAAGAGAGGAAGCAATGAGTTCTATCCTGCTGTGTTTCTAATCAGTCTTTCCCAGAAGGGATATTTGGCCAGGAAAGCAGGAAACAGACAGGTGGTCCCGGGGCCTATGGGGTGACGTTAATATATAGTTGTTTGATTATTCGGGGTCTAATTTTAAGGAGGGAAGAAAAGGAGATAGATTACAAACAATGACTGCAAATTTATGAACTTCATCCACTTCCCCAGACACCAGTCTCCTGAGCTACATTTCTTTCTCCCTTAGTGATTGGACCTGGAGTGCTGCCCACGTAGCCATCGTCCAATTCACACCACCACTGACTGAAAGCAAAGAAGAGCTGTAGAGGAGGCTCACAGGATGTCAGTACTGAAGGTGAGCTTGTTATGATCATTGGCACAAACTTGTTTTGGGGGATATCTCTTCAGAGTGTACAAAAGGTCACTGAATTATTAACTGATGGTGATTGCACACTTTATCTTTCTTCCTGTAGTGCTTAGGAGTACCTCACACATTGTATATTTTCCTTTTTCAATTCATTTATTGTCCTTCTCCCATGAAACTAACCCTGGAATTCTTATTTTCCTTTTAAGCTTTTCATTGTCTTTTATTTTTATTATTATTAGCACATGGTAGCAATATAAAAGGGGAATTTGTATATCTTTTTGCTCACCCCTATTGCTTGGTGTATAGAAAGTGTCTGATCATTATTTGTTGAATGGATGGATTGCATCTACTCCAGCACACTTTTTCCTTCTCTACATATTGATGGTTCCACCAGTGATCGCCATGCAACTACCTTGCCCCCGCCCAACCCAAACTCTGCTTCCTCTTTGGGTAAAGTTTCAGGATGGAACAGATAGTACACCCAAAACTTCTTGACTTCAGAACCAAATGTTTGGTGAGTTTAATGTATCAATTAGTTGTCCCTCGACAAAACAGAAGAGGTATTTGTGACAATAGCAAAAAGAATGTCAAAAAAGGAAGAAGGAAAGTAAGAAACAGGGAAAGAGAGAGAGAGAGAGAGGGAAGTAAGGGAGGAGGAGGGAGGGAGGAAGGAAAAATTTTAGAAGTGAAGGAAGAGAAAAAAATCCCTTATAGAAGAAGCTATTTAGAATTTATATAGCAGCAAGCTTCATGATATTTTTGTACATTTCCATTTATACCTTTATACTTACCTTTATGCCCGTGAACATTGTTTATACCATTTCAAGGAAAGCTCAATGAAAGAATTCACTAGTTCTTCTACTAGAGAAGTATTAGGATCTGCTGTAGAAATAATCTTCTTTCTTTCTTTCTTTCTTTCTTTTTTTTTTTTTGTCAGTCGTGGGGCTTGAACTCTGGGCCTGGGCGCTGTCCCTCAGCTCTTCAGCTCAAGGCGAGCGCTCTACCACTTGAGCTACAGCGCCACTTCTGGTTTTCTGGTGGTTTATTGGAGATAGGAGTCTCACGGTCTCTCCTGCCCGGGCTGGCTTTGAACTGCGATCCTCAGATCTCAGCCTCCTGAGTAGCTAGGATTACAGGCGTGAGCCACCAGCGCCCGGCTTCTTTCTTTCTTTCTTTCTTTCTTTCTTTCTTTCTTTCTTTCTTTCTTTCTTTCTTTCTTTCTTTCTTTCTTTCTCTCTTTCTTTCTCTCTTTCTTTCTCTCTTTCTTTCTTTCTTTCTTTCTTTCCTTCCTTCCTTTCTTTCTTTTCCTTCCTTTCTTCCTTCCTTCTTCCTTCTTTCCTTCTTCCTTCTTCCCTTTCATTCTTGTTTCTTTCTTTCTTCCTCTCTTTCTTCCTATTTCTTTCTTAATCTTACTTTTCCTCCTCTTCTTTCTCCTCCTCTCTTCTTCGTCTTCCTCTTTATCACCTTCTCTCTATCTTTCATTCTCATTCTTTCTTTGCAAAATGGTGAGCATTAAATACTATAAAGAAGTGAGCTGATAGTAGTTCCCGAATGAGAGTTTTTATATTCTCTCGCAAGTGAAATATATGTCTGTTTCTCTTTCCCTTCTCCCTCTCTATTTATCATCTTTTCCCATTATTCAGTTTTTATCTCTAGGAAGAGATAGTATCAATACCCTAAAGGTGTCCATCTCAGAAGATCCTTGTGAAATTTCAAGGGCTCTATGACAAAAAGATTTGTTTCTGGAATTAGGACAAGGAGTCATGTTTTGTATGTGAGAGATGTGCTGAGTATTTAAAGATTTATATTACCTGAGACTTTTCAGTAACTTATTTTAAACTACCGAGCCTCAATTTTAAGTTACACATCAGTAGTGTCTATTATTCATTTGATAGGCTGTGAAATAATATACTCCACTTGCAAAACTTTTGTTATGATCCCGAACAATGTGAGGAGACAAGGACAAATGTACCTCATGTTCCATGTCCAGAAAAACCAGACACCTTCCGAGCAAGGGTTAGGAAAAGCAACCAACGTGGAAAATGTCTCCACGGGTCTCTCCACACTTCAGCCATCACCCAAGTCAGAGAGAGAGGAGTGTTGGTTGGAGAAACAAGAGTTAAGAGCTATAGGGAAGACAATATGTCAGAAAGAGGTGAAAGCACCAATCTTCTTTTTTCAAATGCAAAATTGGAGAACTCCAAGGGAATCTTCTGTAGCCTGACATGAGCTAAAAGGAGAGTCTGACAACTCAGATTTCAGCAGGATGTTATTCTGGGCTGAAGCACATAAAATTCCTCTCTTGTGTCATCACTGCTGCTCCACAGAGTATTAAAGAAGATTCTGGAAAAGCTCCTGGGAGTTTGAAGTCTGGAACTTTTTTTTTTCCTTTTCCCTGAATGTGTCCCTGAATTTTGGGAGAATCTGTAGTCATGGAGTCTGATCTTGAGCTTTTTGTAGCACAGAATTCCATGTCAACAAATAGTAATGGGATAGTGTACCTGGGGGAGGTGAATGGTGACCCTGCTTTATCCCAACTCCTCATGATTCCCAAAGAGTCAAACAGGCCTTTGGGGGTCTCCATAGCTGCACAGAAAGGATCGTGGGAAATAGCAAGAATTGGACCTTGTTGATGTCAGGTGGTGTTGGGCCAGTTCTTGAAGGTGTGATTTAGAGCAGGGGTGGTGAACTTTATTATTTTTTTGTGTGTACCAAGGACCATTTAGATGTTTATAACATCATTTCCAAGCCACAGACAGTTATCAATTTAAAAACTCATTTGCTATATTTGGTTAAACATCTACTTAATGTAGCCCTGCTACAGTTGGTTAAATAATTAACGCACTCCCTACTGTCATGGCTGGAGCTACTTCTTTGGTGAGGCGCGTGCTGTGAGTGGGTGGAGGTCGTGGTACTGCTTCGAGATTGCCCTTCCCAGTTTGAGTTGGTCAGTATGGAGAGCACACAGCTCTTTGAGATGTCATGTTTTGATAAGGAAGGTGCACAGCAGTTAATTGCTGCGAACACAGGCGCGTAATTCAACGCTGGCCTCCTCAATGTGGGAAACTCGTCATCGATCCTGTAAGGTTTATACAGGAGGTTGTTGCACCTAGCTTTCAGCTCGTCATTACTGTGCAACAGAAAGATTTCATGTCGTTTCCACCTTGAGCAGTGACACAAGGATGGTCAGTCGCATCTGTTTACATTGCACACCCCCCAATCTTCCCTTAAATGCCTCGATTAATTTCGCACACTTCCCAGCCTATGTGAGTGTCCCCCGAGGCTCCTGTCATCCCAGTGTGGAGACCTGCACCAGGTTGGTTATACTTTTTGAGTTTCACTTTCCACACATTGGAAAGTTGCACTTTGTTCATGTAGCTGCATTCAGTTAAGGTGCAGTTACTGTAGTTCAGATGAATTCACATTTGAAATCAGGGAATGGAGAAGCTACCTGGGATCCTGCACCTTGCCACTCAGCTCAGAGAGGGATTTGGAAATGTCTACCATGAGTGCTTCATCACCCTGCTGCTCGAGGTCATTGAGTCCCTTGACAAGTTTTGGCTTTGCCTCCGTGAACTACTTGACTTCATCCCCTACAGTGTGTAGAATGTCATGAGCGAGTTCCTGCAACTCAGCTCCCGCACTTCCCAGTGATAACTGAGGTCGTTGTACTCAGGGTGAAAATCAGTAAGGAGCTCTTTAAACTGACAGCTGTTAATCCCTGCTTTGTACAAAGCTTTGCTTGGTGTAGGATTCAGTGCATGTAATTCAATCACTTGGGAAAAGCCTGAGGTGATCCTGTTCTTTCTTGACAAAGGGAAGTAGCCCTTTTGGTGAGCTAACCATGATGGTTCTACCTCTTAACTTCCTTTTGTCACTTCACTTCCTTTTCCAGTTTTTAATTGTTATTATAAAGGTGATGTATAGAGGGATTACAGTCACACAAGTCAGGTCATGAGTACCTTTCTACTTGGACAATATTACCCCTTCCCTCACTCTTTCCCTGTTTTTGCCTCCTATCCCCACCCACAAGTTGTATAGTTCATTATCTACATAGTATCTAGTAAGTGTTACTGCTGCATTTGTTCACCCTTTGTCCCTGCATTTCTGTGCCCCCCAGACACCCCCCCAAGACAGATAAATAACAAACAAGACAAAAAGAGAATAAAATAAAAACAGCAACAAAAACAAAAAAAGCCCTTGTTTCCATTTCCATTTTTAACTGTTCGTCCACTTTTTGTTTTCATTGATAAAACAAGTCTCTCAAAGATGTCCTCACCTCTTGTAGTACAATGCAGGACTTTCAGTACATTCATGGCCCTCATCGTCAACCTCTACAGGTATTCCAGGAACTAACATGGTCACTTGGGCACTATCTCATCATAAGCCAGAGAGACAAATTCAAAATCCTTTGCAGTGTCCTTCAGTGATTTTTCAATATCTTATGCTAAGTTGGTAATCCAAGCAGAGATGTTTCTTTGAGAGAAACTAACCCTCTGAGAAAATTTCACTTTGGCTAGTGCTGTGATTATTAGCTCACTAAACTACATGACTCATCTCAATATCACTATCTCAGGCATGGCCCTATTGAAAGTGGCTTGTCACAGTTCCAAACTCTGCTGAAAACCATTGACTTTTATCCAGATGCATTTGCCCTATAATCCATTAAGTTTTTCATGTTTTGAGTTAGAATGGTGTTCTAGATTCTTTTCGTCGTTGCTAATACATCACCACAAACTAAGCACATAGACGTCAACCACCACAACACAAATCATTATTTGCTCATTTCTCTTAGCAAGATCAATAATTAGCATCAACTTGTTTTCTTTGTGGTCACCATTTGTAGGATGTTGCACCACTTACGTATAAATAACTTCTCAGGGTGTGTTTACCAGTGACAATGTTACTTTGCTTTGGTCACTGTTCTAATCCTGCGTCTTGGATTTAGAATGTATTTGGTGTTCATATCATTGATTCCTGAGGTGATTTGGAGGTACTGTAATTTCCTTAGTCTTCATCTAAGATTCAGTCCCCACCAAAGGATTATTGATTGTAGATGTGTGGTTAAAGATTGCAATCATCAGCTGTGTGTGTCAACAAAAATGTTGACATGATCATTGTTTAGCTCCAGAGGCAAGGCTGTTAATGTTTCAAGGAATGTTCTCATGGCAACTTGAATACTTGTAGTTTCACCCCACATACTGGCACCCAGTCTACCCATTGGCTGTCCTCTGAGTTACTATATTACAGACAGACTATGGGTCGCTGACAAGAAAGATACATGTCTGACCCATTGTGTACTTAAATGTAGCATATGCACCCTGCAATGGATGTTCCTTGCTTGAACCTAAAAAGGTATGTTATTATTATGATCTACTTAGTGTAAATTTACATTGCTATGGGTAAAGCTCATAGATCTATTACATTTTGAGTCCTATCTGTAGGACCACCAAATGATTTCATAGGCCTTATATGGCTCATGGGTCAGACTTTCCAGAAAACTGACTTACAGAAATGGCTGTCACACTTAATCTACTATAAAAAGAAAACTGTCCCATGGGGGGGGGGCATTTGTATCTATTTGGGTAAGGCCAAGTTAATAGAGTGTCAGAGAAAATGTCAAGTCTCCCACATGACATGAAGAAAAACATTCATTTTTCTTCTCAATTCCAAATCAGCAAGAAACCTAATTTTATTGCTTTTTATATTCATCACATTTAGAGAGGACAAGGCCTTCTTTCTTGCCATGAGATAAAGAAAATACAGAACTTGGAAGGGAAAAAGCCAGAGAGCATGAAATATTAAGAAAGAAGGACATCAGTAGAGCTTCAGAGTATTAACTAGTTAATGGGAAAGATCTTGCAAATTTATGAGGAAATAAATTGCCTAAGAAACACAGTGGAATAAAGACTTGATTCAGAGTTAGAGAATAAAGCTAACCTGTAAAAAATAGTAGTAATGACCCATATAGAGGTAAGAAACAACTCAAAGAAGATAGGTGTTTGGAAAAGAATGTGTTTACTATCATAAAACAAGAAAAATAAGGACAAGAGTCATGGCAGATTGTATTTTCCAAAAACAGACACTGCAGTGTAGTTTACCCCTTGCTTGATTTACAGTAACAACTAACAGCACTTGCAGCAAGTTATAAGGTCCCCGGATTTCCCTCCCCTTGGACCTACCCAGACATTTACAACTGCCATGTTCAATAGAATACAGCACAAGTAAGGCCGTGTAACTGGATTATAAAAATCTCCTGGTTCTCTTGAGATTCTTGCTCCATCAACCCAGAGATCATCTGGATGTGAGAATCTAAGAAAGATCCTATGAAGGAGCTAAGCAGAAAGAAAGTAAAGTCTTCATCCCCAGATTTCTCTGAGTTCCAACTGGCAGTCATCACTGAATTTCCAGCCACAATCTGTGCCACTGAACTCAGGCAGGTGATTTTATACAAATAACCAGATCACTGGCACAGGACCACCAAGAAAACTGTTCACTTTCCTGAGTTATCAAGTAGATTTTTTGAAGTTCTTTGGTTCAACAAGGAGTTGCAAGTTTTTTTCAGTACTCCATTTTGCATTATGTATTAATGTTACTTCCTTAAAAATGTATGCCTGGAGGAGTCTTATTTATTCGATAGGCTTATCTGAGCTCCATAATTTTTTTGATAGTCTTCATTAAAATTTGAAGTCTTGTTTTAGCTCACTGTATGGAATGGTCAACTTCAGGTAACAGTGGTGCTCTAGCACCTGTTGCTCAAGAGGAGCGTGGCAGATGAACAGCACTTGGCATAAAATTTCGACTCACCTTAGCCACTTCCTGACAGGCAAGTGACATCTGTTTGCAAGGTTCAGTATATGGGAGAAATCAGACTTTTTGAAATGACTTTACCAAAAGCATATATTGTACAAGTAGTTAAAAACCGTGTCCTTGGAGTAACAATAGTCAGTATAAAGCCATATTGTGTGCATGTCTGTGTGCATATATGTAAAATATGCATCACACACAATTTATTCACTCAACACTACTTCAGAAAAGATTTATTCAGTACTGTTATATGCCACTATAGAATTAGAACATAGGGGATATAACAGAAAACAAAATACAAGGATTCCTAATTGGATACTTAGATGATAAATAACTATATATATTTTAGAATATTGGGAAGTATATGAAATTTTAAAAAGCCAGTAAAATGGGATACTTAGTTGATAATTTATATATGTATTTTAGAATATTGGGAAGTATATGAAGAAAAAAAGCCAATAAAATAAAGGAGGAGTGAGGGTAGATGGTAAGGTTGTTGTTTTACACAGAATTGTCAGGAAAACCTCTCTGGTACCGAGATCCTCAGAATGTGCAATGAATCACATAGCTACCTAAAAGAGAGCAATTCATGTAAGGAGAACCATAATTAGAAATGCACCAGATGAGAGCGCTCTTAGCATGTTTGGAGGACAGTGAATATATCTACAAGGCTGAAACAGAGCAAGTAGGCTGCTATTTAGTGGGAAAAAAAGAAGTATTGGGAGCCAGAGGCAGATCATTTAGAAATGTGGGGTATGGTAGAGAGCCCTGAAATGCTTTGCTTTTGTTGAGTGCAATGGTACAAAATATTGCCACGTACATTGTCACAATGTTTTGGACAATGACTTGGCCCCACAAGATGCTGCTGCCTACTGACCTTGAAGCCATAGTTTGTGAAAGCACTCTATGATGTGCACACAGTAACAGAATCTCTTACTGTATGACTCAGACTGCAGCCCGGTTGTTCATTGTAGGCAAGACTGTATGCATAGATAGATGTGTTTGGATGGAATGTGGGTGTACCTTCTAAAGAATGTGTTGATGCCCTAACCTGAACTGTGGAGTTTAAACTTTTGGAAATGGATTATCTTTACATCAATTATGAAGGTGGAAACTTCATAATGGGACTAGAGACCAGAGCTCACTTCCTCCTCCTTAGACAGCCTGAGAGGTTGAGTGACAGCACAACAATGAAGTAGCCTTATACAAGCCACAGCGGCAGGCAGGCCCCACCACAAGCCAGCCATGCTGGCTCCTCATCATGAACTTCCAGCCTACAGAACTGAACCTCTGGTGTTTAAGTCACTCAATCCATGCTCTTGTGCTATGGCCAGCTGAGCTGACTACAACACTACAGCCAGAGCCAGTATGATAGACAGTGGAAGTATGTCATGCTTTCCTTTCAGGGGATACTGATGTGTGAACTCATATCCTCATGCTTGCTATACTGGTGCTCTACCAGGTCAGTCATGGCTCCAGCATTGCTTTTTGCTGGCTGTTTTGTGTCTCTGAGCTGACCTTGAACTCTAGATCCCAGCCTTCTAATGAGCTCGAATTATAGGTGTGAACTACCAGTTCCTGGTTGTCAATCATTTTTAACTCAATATCTAAATTTTTATTTTCAACATATCCTAGTTTATTTTTTCTCCTCATTCCACTTCTGGCTTTTCTGGTAATAAAGGTGATAATTGCACAGTTCCTTGACTGAAATTACTTAATGGTTGGTTTCAGTTACAAAGACTTTTCCAGTTGTGTTTCCAACATTGTATTTTTGTGCAAATTTGAACAAAAACATGAGCTTTGGGATGTATGTCTTTCTCTGTTAATTAGAATGTCTTCTGAGTCCTTTGTGTTTTTGCAAGTCGGGTTACAAAGTTAAAATTTTAAAAAATCACAATGAAACTGACCAAATACTGTTTGAGAGGGAGGAGAGGAGAGGATATGAAACTAATGAAGGGAATATAATAGAGGAGTGAACTGGAGCTCGGTGCATACCATCTTTAGAATGATCACAATGAAACCCCCTTGTAAACTAATGGATGCTAGTAAAACGTTTTAAATTCCTCTCACATACGTATTACAGTTTTATTAGAAGAGATTTTATACAGTACTCTGACTTTAAGAGGGAAACAGTATTTTTTGAATTCGAATATGAGAGCCTCGCACCTGTTGTGTAGAAACCTTTCCGCTGCAGGTATTTGTTTAGTTCTTAGTTGTTCTCTCTGCCATCAGAGGTCTCCTGTGGTTAAAGAGCAGTTGAAGTTTCTATTTCTATTCAGGGTCGAGATATCTAATGATTTCATGCATAAGCCCGGGTTCAATCTCCCCACTCTACTCTAGTTCACATGGTAGTGGCAGTCTTGGGTGTTTCCTGGCTACATTTGATGTTCACTTTCTCTAAGTGCTTCAGAAGTTTTACAATACTATGCCCTCTTCTCTGTCTCTGTCTTTAGTCAGACTGCTCAGGCACCATAGAGTGGCGAGGGATTGAAGGATATTGCACCTCAGTTTCCCTTCTTGATCTTGAACAGACCTGAGATGCCTCTGTGCTACAGGCTTGGTTCTCCAAGCAGTGCCATTGGGAAGTGACGGGGCATGAGAATGTAGGCCCAAGTGCGTGTGTGCCTTTAAGGGTATCATTTTCTCTCTTTCTCCCACTGTCTCCCCTTCCCTCTCCCCCTCGCCCCCCTCCCTTGCTGTGGAAGTGAGCAGCTGTGCCAAGCCATGTACTGCTCCCATGATGGTCTGTCTTTGCCTCAGGCACAAAGCCATGGGATCTGTCCATGATGGAATCCAACCTCCAAGACTATAAGTCAACATCCAGACATCTTTTCTCTTTATAGGTTACCGTGGAAGGAATTGTACTATGGTGATGGAAAGCTGACTAATAAACTTGCCTCTGGGTTCCTAATATTTCATCACTTTTCCTTATTATTTGGAGATTCTCCTTTATCCTCCTCCTCCTCTTTCTCTTCCTCCTCTTGTTTTGTCCTGCTCCTCCTCTTCCTCTACCTTCTTTCTCTTTTATCTTTCTTTTACACATATCCAGCATTTATATTCAGGCTCTTTGGCATAGATATTTTGGGGTTTTTTTCTTCTGGATCTCTATGGATTTCAACAGCTTTTCTCTACAATAGGAGGCTCTGTTTATCATTTTTCACTCAAGACTGGTTTTAGGAGGGAACATGATTGGAAAATGCCAAAAACAGACACCACTACCAAAAATAAACAACCAATAAGCAAACAGACTAATAGTCTTTGGCCCTGGGCCTTCTTGTTCCAACCGGTCAGACTCATTTGGTGTGAAGTTAGGGCACATATGGTGTGGGAGAACTGGTTGCTCTTTAGCCTTTAGTCATCAGAAAATCTCTGTAAGTCGTCGTCAATGTCTTCCCACCTGAAGAACACTGATCAAATTCCTTATCATCTGGCTCACAACAGAATTCTAAGCATGAGTTAGCATTTACTATTGGGGGAAAACCACACTTCTCTTATTCATATAAAACATGGAGTATCTTATTGTGATACCTCCACCTTATATACATCAATGCGGCATTGCTGTATCGGGAAATCAGGGTCACTAAAACAAAGTGAAGAGACAGCATCGCTGAGACTCAAAACGATGCATCTTCCAAACTTTGTTTAGATTCTTCATCTTTCATGGCAGTTTTTGGTTTTTATGTGTATGTACCTCAGGAAAATCCAAAACACAATCGGCAAATTTGTTCCCTTATTCTTTAGAAGGAATACTGGAGAGCTGATAAGCACATTTACCTCTTTCCATTGGGCAGCATAACATGTTGATCTGGTTACAAAGAAGTAAATAATCTTGTGATGGGATGATAGCATCTAATTTTAAAGAGATTCTGAACCTTTGAGTCAGGTCTGGCTTTGTTCTTTCTTCTTTACACAGCCTGGAGAATTTAGACAACTTCTATTTTAGCAAGAACGATAGGATATATTATTGGAAACGATATTATACATTGCTTAAAATGTACTATGTGATTTTTTTGTTTCTCTTGTATGTTCTTCCCCTACAGTATAACGCCTGTTTTCACTGTATTTGACATCGGTGCCCTGCATCTTGTATATACATTTTTCTTATTTGGGGAGGGGAAGGGAAATAATGAAATAAACAAGGATACATGTTGACCCATTGTAGCAATGAGATGTACAAGACACTATGTTGGAAACCAACTTTACAACTTGAGGATGGGCGGGGGGAGGGGGGGGATTGGGAAAGTGAGGAGGGAAGAAATAGTAGGGGAAAAACAAAGGAGGAGGTAACAATGCTCAATAGGAAATGTACTCATTACTTTATTCATGTCACTGTAACCCCTCTGTACACTTCTACATTAAAGTACATTTTTACAATAAAGACATTTTAAAAATGAAAAAAAAGATATATACTTTGAATAGATGAAAATGGGTCAGTTCTAGGGTGAGAATGACAATTTATTTAATCTCTGGAAGCCTCAGTTTTCCTGAGAAGTCAAAATAGTATTACTGCCTAATTCATATGGGTATTGACAGAATTAAATTAGAAGATTAATGGTAAAGCCTTTCAGCAAAACACCAAGCACAGAGTAAATGCTCAGAAACTCTTATATTTTATTAGAGTTGTTAATATTAAGGTTATTTCACATTTTCATAATATTATTGTTTGAGACTTATGAATAGCAATGAAGTACTTTCCTCCATCATGGAGAAATAAATTTCAGCTAAGTTGTTTAGCCCTTCTTGTAACTCATATACATGAGTGTGTGCGTGTATGTGTATTTGTTATTATGTAAAGTTTCTTTGACATGTAGTCAATTGTAATAGCTATTGTTACTTCAACAAGCTAATTTTAGATAATGATGTTTCTCTTTAAATAATTTTTGATGACAGAGGCTGAATGTCTTCATGCATCTACAATCTGAAGTCTGAATTACATAGAAAAGGTCCTTCAGAGTTCTGAGATTCTGTTTCTTACCTTTAGTTACCATACAACTATGTCCTTTCTTTTTCTAATTTATAATCACGAATGACCATCCAAATGCTACATTAAAGTAATACATAATGACAGTAGCTCATTATAATATAAAACCTTCCCTATAAAGGTCATAATGTATTGACTTTAATGACTTTCAAATATAAATAATTGCCTTTCTATCCCTGTTCCATTTCGACTGAATAATTAAAATTCTCATGTGTATTAGTGAAATGATCATAGAATCTTATTATTAATGTTCTGCAAGCATAAATGAATTATGTAGGTATTGTTTTCCCTGTTCTTTACATAATGAAACTGAGAAGTGATTTAACTGAGGTTAGCATGTCTTGCCCGAAATCAAAAAGCAGTAATAATAAATGGTGGTGCTAAGATTAAACTCAAGGTCTGTTAGATGCAAAGAGACTGTCTGTGACCACACAGGAGGCCTGCGACACATGGACCACGGGCAGGAAGGAGTGTCAGGCAGCCTCTACAGGAAAACTGATGAACTAGTATACGTCTAGGATAATCTTATCAGAGGAGCAGAAAAGCTCAAAAGCTAGGTATGTATGACCTATAAGATGTTGCGAAGGGAAATGAGCCCCAAGATATGGACGCAAGAGGCTTTTCCTTGCTGTTGATTTTAATGTGCTATGTGATTTCTTTTTGTTTCTTTTATATGTTCTTCCTGCTGTGATATATCTTCTGTTGGCACTGTATTTGGTTTTTGGTACCTTGTATTTTGTAAATACCTTTATCTAATTTGGGGAGGGGAAGGGTAATAACCAAATGCTGAAACAGGATGACCCATGGTAACAATGAGACTCACAAGGCACTAAGTTGGAAATGATCTTTACAACTCCGGTGCGGGGGGAGGGGGGGAGGAACGGAGAGAAGTGAGGGAGGCGGGGAGGGAAGGGATAGTGGGAAAAAACCCAAGGAGGGGGTAACAATGTTGACAAGAAATGTACTCATTACCTTACTCATGGAACTGTAACCCCTCTGTACAGCATCTCCACAATAAAATAGAATAAAACTTAACAACACCAAACTGTGTTGTAGATGGTGCTGCTCTCCTTTGACAATGCGTAATTCAGGAGTTGTTGATCCCAATGAGGGTTATACCTGTTTCTGTCCAGACAGCCTATAAATCTTACAGAATACATAATAGAAGAGCTTGATGGATTTCTGAGAATTTATATTCCCGGCCAACTTTCTAGCTACCCAGCACCAGCAGTTCCTGTGTTAGGCAACTCCGGGCGGCATAGTTTCAGGACAGGTAATAAAGGCAGCATGGCAATAGAGGGCCTTGGAGATCATCTGAGCCTGGCATTTAAAAACATTTTACTTTCCTGTGATTCACTTACATTTCATTCATTTTAAAAAAATATTTATTGTGGCTGGGAAGTTGGCTCAGGGGTAGAGTGCTTGCCTCCCATGCATGAGCCCGCCCTGGGTTCAATTCCTCAGCACCACCTAAGCAGAAAACAGCCAGAAGCGGTGCCGTGGCTCAAATGGCAGGGTGCTAGCCTTGAGCTGAAGAGCCAAGGAACAGAGCCCAGGCCTGGAGTTCAGCCCCCACAACTGTCAAAAACATATGTATTGTTAATTTCAGAGAGTTATACAAGGCAATTGCAATTTAACCTGTCTATATATAAGCACATTACATCTTGATCAGCTACAGTGCATGATTGTCAGTGAGAAATAGGGAACACATGAAGAGGATAAATATGGTCAGAGCCCTGCATATGTGTGCACGGAAACAGAACAATGAAATCTGCTGACATTGTTTTAAGAAGGGAGGGAGTGATGGATAGAGATGGAGAGGTGAGTTTGATCATGTTATGTATGTATGTATATATGTATGTAGGTAGGTAGGTAAGTGTGTGTATGTGCGTGTGTGTGTACAAATGTCACAACAAGCCCTTATACAACTCATATATGCTAGTCAGGACAAAAAAGCGTCTTGAAAAAAGAAATGAAAATGTTCTGTGAATTCTTAACAAGTAATCGTTATACCAGCCCAGCTGTATTTGATCTAGGGAAGCTACAGTAGGTAGGACATGTTCTAGAGGCTACAGTTGTTTGCAAAGCTCCTTATAAAGGCAGCACACCTTCCAAATTTTTATTACATAGCTTAATGAAAATTGGAGCCCTCAAATGAACTAAGGTCTCTTCTAAGTTTCATACTTAAGATTTAGAGAGCTTAATTGTTATAGTAGAATGGAATAATACAACTATGTATAAATAGCCGTTTTGTTAAAAAAAAAAATGTAGTTGTGGCTCCATAAAGGAAACCTTGTCTTTTCCAAACTTCTACTGTGCTCAATTTGTGCTATAGAACGTACTTGTGCTGAACCACACACATGCACGCACACACACACACACACACACACACACACACACACACATATTCCTAAAGGCCAGTGATTAAGAAATCCATATGATTAACGTAGCTCTTCTAAACCTGAAAAGCACCTAGAAGGCTAGTCCCTGGCTATCTCTCCTGCATTCTTGCTCAGATGAGTTAGACTTTCTTGGCCTCATGTTAGTTATGGTAGGTTCCCTGGCTTATCCCTTGCTCCCCCTTGTGCTATTCTCCTTTCCCAAAATGAGGATAAGTGCAACAATAATCTGAAAATACTTCCTTTTTCTAGTTCAGGTCTTGTGAACTTTTAAAAATATAATCTGATCTTTTAATCAAGTGCTGTAGTAGTGTTGGTAAATGAACAAAAATGGTTATCATTCCATTTACCTGGAAAGAAACTATTTGAAGTACAGAAAATCATTTCAGACTGATTGCAAACATTAACCCCCCATTATGCTTAATTCTTTTTTTCATATGCTTAATTCTTTAGCATAAAGTTTTGATTATGCAAGAAACATTTAGAAGGTCATTTGATTAAATGAAGGTAGGTAGGTAGGTAGGTAGATAGATAGATAGATAGATAGATAGATAGATAGATAGATAGATAGATAGATGACAGATAGGTGAGTTTTCTATTCCCAATCTTCCTTTCAATCCACTTGCTCAAACAATACGTGGTAGTGGGTCTTTGCCAATATAATTCTTTTAGTTATTTTTGAGCCTTATGTTGCCAAACTTTTCATCAAACATTTTCAATATAGTGGAAAAACAAGGCTTTTGGTGGTCACCCTTAATCCCATGTCCCACAAAACAGTTCTGTAAAGATGCCCTCATGTAGGCAAAGCAACTGGAAGAAAGGATGTCTTCCTAGTGTTCACAGGTGAGATAAAAATTAGCCTTGGGGTGGATTCTTGGAATTAAATGCCTCGGCTGGGAAGTAGCTGAAGAATGAACCCCAATTTCTCACCTTATTTAGAATAAATAACCCATATTTCACATAAAATTCAAACAAAAATACCAAAATCCTGCTATATAAAATGCTGTTAAAAGGAACACTTGAACCTACTAAACACTAATAAAGAGATAAGAACTTATTTATAATCTGGGCTCATAATCTATGTTGTTTGATAGCTTTTTTTTTTTTGTCAATTGTAGGGCCTGAGCTCTGGGCCTGGGAACTGTCCCTCAGTTCTTCAGCTCAAGGCTAGTGCTCTACCACTTGAACCACAGCACCACTTCCAGCTTTTTCTGCCTATTTGGTGCTGAGGAATTGAACCCAGGGCTTCATGCATGCAAGGCAAGTGCTCTACCACTGAGCCACCTTCCCAGCCCCTGATAGATTTTTTGTTTTACAGTGAGATTACTCTTCTCTGTGATTCTAAGTGAGATGGGCCGTCAAAACAGAGGAACACTCGCTCCTACCAAATGAGAACTATATTTTCGGGCAGCTCTCTTTGGATTTTGCCATTCCCTTTTCCAAAGAGGTATACAGAGATTGTGTGAGCCTGTGAGAGGAAGGACAGCATTTTTCTTAAACTGATCATGAACACAAGGCTGACATGGCCACCCAAGGTCACGGGAAATGGAAACACCACCAAAGACATCTTGGTTGTGTTTATGCCTTTAATTATGTCTTCCCCATCTCTTCCTGGCAATTTTTGTTTTGTTTGCTTTTTACAGTTGCTTAGGCTTTCTGCTCCTTGCCATTTGCTTTCAGATCAGAAAATATCCTCAGGGCCCCTGCAGGGCTGTGTTGACAAAGGGTCTTCCCATGTTTCCCTGATGACACTGGCCTCAGAGACGCTTCTATCACAGCCATCTTAGTTTGCATTAGACCATGGGAAAGACGTCACACAGATCTTGGGACTAATATTTTTGGTACTTTTGAAAAAAACAAAACATAGCTTAACGACCAAAGCAGTTGTATAGTTAGCGCACTGAAATCTAGTTATAGTAGCATTTGCTGGGGTTTTAGTTGTGTAACTTCCATAGAAGTTCATTGAAATGATCTAAATAAAGCCTCCAGTGTGGCTTTGAAAACAAGAGAGTAACCCACCGCTTTCCATTCTCTTCCCATTGCCCTAAATAGCAGAGTTCTAGGTAGAATGTCGCCTTACAGAATGGCATAATAATTACAAATGAATTGTACCTTGGTTTAGTGGAGTATTCCAATACAAACACAAGACAAAGGGGTTGTTTTGAAATGTGAAGGTGACCTAATAGGGAGTTGCATTAGCCCAAGACCCAGAGCCCTTGGGAACAGATACTGTCCAGCATGGCTGCCTCACATTTGACTTGGAATCAAAGGAAATTGGAAGCTACTTTCTAGAACATTTTTCAGAACACTGTCTATGATGTGTGAAAGAGAGTGCAAAGTTCTATTTAACGTCTGTTTTAAAAGCCCAAGAATGGAATAGAGAAGACATTCCTAAAGTGTCTCAGGAATACCACTTATGTTGATTGAATTGTCAAAAGCATTTCAGTACTTAGTTTTTGTTTGAATCATTGCAAAACTTTCATGAATTACCAATTAGATTTCTATTTGCAGCATCTTCAAAGGGATGTTTGATTGGGTATTGTATTGTAGATACCACTGCGTTTGACTCTTTACCATTTACTAAGTGAGAGTTTGGGGCAAGTCACTCAGTTTGGGGGCAGATTTCATTCAAAAAGCATGCGATATCACTTTTATAAGCCTCTTAACAGGGGGATGAACAGATATATCCAGAGCTTCACATTGTCTTTGCACACCCAAGCAACTTGGAGTTCTTTTCTGCTTTGTTCCTTTGAGACTATGAGGGCTTATTTACTATCTCCTATGAGTCTTCATAGTTAAAACAATCACAACAGGATTATTCTGGGATGGTAGTAGTGAGCCTACCTAGCATTCATGAAGTTCTGGGGTTTTGAGCATCAGTATTTCAAATGAATAAATTAATAAGGATAGGAAGGGAGGAAGGAAGGAAGGAAAGAAGGAAGAAAGGTAGAAAGGAAGGAAGGAAGGAAGGTAGAAAGGAAGGAAGGAAGGAAGGAAGGAAAGAAAGAAAGAAGGAGGGAAGAAAGGAATGGGAAGGAAAAAGAAGGAAGGAAGAGGAAGGAAGGAGGGAGGGAAGAAAGAATGGGAAGGAAAAAGAAGGAAGGAAGAGGAAGGAAGGAAGGAAGGAAAGAAGCAAGGAAGGAAGGAAGGGAAAGGAAGGAAAGGAAGGGAAGAAGGGAGAGAAGAAGAGAAGGAGGAAAAAAGAAAAGCACAGCAGAAACAATTTTTTAAAAGATCTCTAATGCTGTTGCACTTCATATTTTGCTCCTTACACTCATAGATAATCCATCAAATAGTCACAGTAACGTTAATTTACTAATTTTCTAACTAAAACCTGGGAGGGAATATGGTAAAAGCCGATGCCCGAAGCATCCTAGTGAGAGCAGTTTTGAACTTCACTGTTCCCTGTCACAGCTACCCCCCCCCCCCAGATTAGAATTGTTTGGGGAAGAAGAAATGACCCTAATTTCTGCTTACTCTGAGTCCCAACCTGCTACCACCTCCACCGCCACCACCAAACAAACAAAACCAGAGCTCATTCTCTAGCCATTTATCCTATTTTTAAAAAAAGATGAACTCTAAAGCAGCCGGTCTGTTCCTCCTTTTGGTTTCCTCTCCAGTGTCTTTCTTTAAACTCCACAATATTCTTATATCAATTTCTGATCAGATTATCCCATAACCTGGAAGCCTAACCTCCTACAACTCTAAAGTGCTCATTTTGACATGGTTTATATTGACTTCGATCTCAAGTCCCGTGCCTCCTTTCCCCTAAGACGCCAAACTGTGAGTTCTTTGAGGAAAGCATTTATGAACTCTTAATCTTAACTAACTGTGCTGTGCTTACTATATTCTTGGCCTTGAATGCTACCAAATAAGTTCTCATTAAAGCAAATGCTACTCAAAGTACACCAATGAGCTGCTGCCTGGATCTCAACAAGTATATCATATGGATGTAATTATTGCTGTGTATACACTGTCCAGAAGTCAAAGGAGCCATCGAACATTATATTTGGGGGGGACATTGCTTCCTTCATTTTATAATAGTTTTTCTAACATTTTATCCTTAAAGAACATCATAGGTAATACATAGATATTTGCTCTAAAAATGGACTTAACCTACAGGACTGTATATGGAAAAATCATACACACACACACACACACACACACACACACACACACACACACACACATTCACATCCTACATATTTTACTGCCATTAACTTTGGCTTTGAGATCATGTATTCAACTATGATTTTGCCTTACCACATGCAGCATAAAGATATATATTTGCTTATTTTCACAGCTAATTATTAATCTAGTGCCACTTAATAAGTGGATATATTTATTGCCTTCTAGTACATATATTTATTGCCTTCTAAATATAATATTGGTAATAATCCTTTTGAGATGTAGACTAAGCACTTGATATAGAAATTCTCTGAAAGGACTATCATGCTTAAGCTCCAAAACCAAACCTGAAATTAGGCATTGGAAAGCAAAAGCATTTTAGGCTATTCGGCTGCCCTGACTAGTTCCTGTGCTGGGTGGATGGACCACACTAGAGTTGGAGGTTAGACTGTGTTGTGAAGGAGAGGCCATTATGATGTGTATATACTGTTCCTTACTGGTAGTTAGATGAAAGGTAACAATGTAATTCACTAAGCAATCACTTTAATTTCTAATAATAAATGAGTCCTAGTAATCAATTCAATGTGCATTTGGAGGACATGCTGTCATGGATTCTATATTTACAGCAGCCAGTGATGTGGTTTGTAAAGTGTTCTCTGTTCCTGCACTATAAGCGCCTAAGGATGGGAGGCACCGAAGCATGTCTACACCACTTTGTATCTGAGAGCCAGGCCAGTCCTTGGACCAGCATCCATTATTAATAATTGTTTGTGAGCTTAATTGAACTCACTGTGGAAAACAAGTCCATCTTAATTCTTGTTATAACTTTAAATTAGCTTTCCATCTCCCAGAAATAAGAAAGTTCATAACAGAAGTGATAGAAGAAGATTCAAGTAAGAGGAAATAAGATAATTAGGTTTGCAATTATTTTAGTCTGGGCTTATGTTTACTAGGAGGTAATGAACATTCTTTCTAAGCAGAAAGCTTTCTAAGCAGGGAGGTACTTGATTAAGCTACTTGACAGATGAAGAAACTGAGGCACAGAAAGATTATGGAATCAATCTACAGCATGGCTGTTCTGATCTTGAATGTTATCCAGTGACGTCTTGGTCCCCAGACTGACTGGTGCGTTTGGGAGATGGTGAAGGGTGGCCAAGAAGTAAGTAATCATTGAGAAACGCCTTCGAAGGGGATATTGGGAGTTTGGTTTGGTCCCACCTCTTTCTCTACTTCCCAGTCACTAGGAGGCAAACAGCCTCATAGTTTTCTCTACCATAAACTACCATCATCACAGAGCCACAGGAATCAAGCCTAAGAGAACCAGGACTAAAAGCTCTGAACCATGAGTGGACAAAAAACTTTCCTCCTTATACATTATCTGTCTCATGCACTTTGTCACAGTGAAGTGAAGTTTACTAGCATAAGCACAGAAAACACGTCACTGGAAAGCCTGTTTTCTCCCCAAAACTGTAATATCAGATACACTTATAAAAGTCACCAAATAAAAGAGGTATTTAAAGAATCACTACAAATTTTATAAATTTATACTAAAAAATAAAGAGAGATGTAAGATTTGAAAATAGTAATTCTGCCTTAAGCACTTTTTTCTGGGAGTCAGTCAAGTGTAAGAGATTCAGGAGGACACTACCAGAAGTCAATACAAGTGAGTCTGCAATCTGAACCTATACTTACATTCCCTCAATGAGCACTGAACAGGTGCCATGTACAGGGCCGTGTGCCAGTGGCAAAGGCAGGAAGTACATGTATGGAAATCAAATCACTTTGAGACCTCAGAGGAAATGCAAGATGCATTGATGGCTTCAGTAGAGGTTGCATGATTTGGGAGAGAGTTCAACCCTCTGTGGAGATCTAGACATACCCTTACAGCAAGAAATCCAGGGGCATTCAAGAAATCCAGGGGCATTCAAGGCAAACAGAAGAGGAGTTCAACTGGTGCATACAGTGCAAGCCTCAAACTCTCTTGGCTTGCTTAGTTGGCTAGCACCTTACCACTGATGTCACATCTGCAGACCACCCTTGTGTGTGTGTGTGTGTGTGAGTGTGTGTGTGTGTGTGTGTGTGTGTGTGTGTGTGTGTGTGTGTGTGTGTGTGTTGGTTTTGAGGCTTGAGCTCAGAGCCAGGGAGCTGTCCCTGAGCTATTTTGCTCAAGGTTAGCACTCTACCACTTAAGCCACAGTTCCATTTCTTGGTGTGTGTGTGTGTGTGTGTGTGGTGTGTGTATGTGTGTGTGTGTGTGTGTGTGTGTGTGTGTGTGTGTCTATTTCGGTGGTTAATTGGAGATAAAAGTCTCATAGACTTTCCTGCCTGGGCTAGCTTCTAATCAGAATCCTCAGATCTCAGCCTCCTCCAGAGTAGCTAGAAATGAGCCTCCCGAGCCAGGCTTTTTAGCTCTGATTTGTTTTTAGAGAGCAACAAGAAGTTTTTACTATGTAATTAGAGTTGTAATCAGCAGTGAGTGATATCTAGTACTTAGTGATCTTGCTCAAATTTGAAGAGCACAAGTCAGTCTTCAGCCACCTTCTATGCATCAAGTCTTCTCACACACACGATGTGGTTCCCTCCACCCTGACGTGGGTATGATTAGGTGCTGCTGGCCTTCTGAAGTTTAAGGGCATGAGTACTGCCCAGAAAATACTATCCTGGTGCTTAGCTGCTATATTCTACAGATACCCCGATTTTTGCTAGTAAAGGCGCCCATCGAAACTCCAAAGTGCTGGGGACAAGCTATCCTTCATCTGTGAGCCCTGTATTCACAGTTAATTCAGCATCTCTATGCTCATGTGGGTAGTCAGAAGAGAGATGACAAACACTATTCACCATAGTAGCTAAAATGTGGATATCATCTTAACATTACAAAGCTCTTGTGTGTGAGGATTCAAGATGAATCCTCCAGATGAAAAACTGGGGTGGTGGAGAAATTAGGGCACATGAATCTTAAGGCAGATATAGATCTTTCTGGTCCAGTGATACAATCTCCAGATGCTGAATTGCCTATTTGCATACATGCTCTCTGTGTTTTCCCTTCGAAGCCGAGCTGAAAGATTTAGCTCAAAGTAGTTCTTTCAAGCTCAGTCCTCTAGAGATTTTTTTTAGGGGCGTATATTTCCTTTTCTTATGGTTTTAAGTTCTTGGAATTTTTCCCTTAAGATTGAATTGAGTAAGCCACTTATCACTCTATGCTTTTAGCCTGTCCAAGTCAGTGTAAGCATTCATTGTGACTTCCTCTCGGATACACAACGATGACTATGTCAGCAGATTTTACCCTCGTAATGCATATGCTCTCTTTCGGGTCATTGATGTATAAAGTGGACTGAAATCAGTCCTAATATTTATCCCTCTAGCAGTCCATTAGTTAGCCCTGACCGGTTCCCATTCCCAATTACCTTCGATCTCAGTTATTCAGACTATTTCTCTCCTCATTCATACATCTCATTTCTCCAACCCATAATCGCTGACCTTATAAATCAGGTTCTCTGAACCTTATTAAGAAATGTCTTCAATTCTAGGGAAAGTATAAGTTCATTGCTCCTATTCCCACTAAGTGCTTCATGCCTCTTGTATGAGAATTTTTTAAATGTTTTATAATGCATGGCTTATTTTAGTGAATTAACCTTGTTACCCATTCAGTGTGCTATTTTTTTTTGTATATACCCTGTCTACTTTCCCTTTTAGAAAATAACATACTGATGTGTGCATTTTACATGCGCTCCCTTGCTGAATAGAAGCTTTATGATCTAAAATTGTACCATCTATTTTCACCGTCGTTAGTGTATGTTGATTTCATATTTTCAAATAAAAATATATTTTGAACATTAATTTTTACAGCAAACGACTGAGCAGTAGTAGCTTTCTAAGAAAACAAAACACATGGGCTTTCCACATATGTTAGATTTCAGCCACTGTGACAAAACTCTTAAGATGAGCATCTTCAAAGGAAGACAGTTTTCTTTAGACTCTCAGTTACAGGGCCTCCAGTCCAAGGCCACTTCCTACTTGCTTTGAGCCTGTGGCAGTTCAGCCAGTGACGGTGGCAGAGGCCAATGACCTCTTCATTTAATTCCTGGTGGCCAAGAAGCCCAGAGAGAGGGAGAGAGGGGAAGACAGCAGTGCCCATTCAAGACCATGCACCTCATAACCCAGCTTTCTTTGGAGAGGCTTCGGTAGGAGAACCATATTCCTCAGTTACGTAGCCTTGAGGAGTCCTGCAATGTGCTGTCTGTGAGCTAGAGCAGCTGAAAACATGGTGGAATGCTTTGGTCTGGGTGCTGAAGCCTAAGAGTGAGTTTTTGGAATCTCAGGGTCTGAAGACCTGAAAATTAGAGCTCTGCTCTTTGGTAGCATAGGAGGGATGTGGTCTAGATGAGAAGGAAAATGATCTTTTTCCTGTTTTTTTTTTTTTTCTTGTCCTTTGTTGTTGTTCTCTGGGCCTATGATAGATGGACTGATTTCCACTCACCCTGGAGTGGGTGGATCTTCTTCATTCACTCGGCTGGTTCAGCCGGGTGATCCTTTCCAGAAACCTCCTCATAGGGACACCGGAAGTAATGATTTATCAGCAATTCAATCAGTCAATGTTGACAAGTAAACAGAACCTTTATAAACTGATAACTGAAAATCATCACTGTTATTAGTGTGAGCATGGAGAATTATCTCACCCTCAAGAGATTACACTCTTACAGAAAATTAAACCAACTCTAGGAATCCCTAGTAAAATTTTTTACTTAATATATATTTTGGGTTTGGGTGTGGGTGACTGCCACCTGTTGGTCATGCTCTTGAATTACAGGGTCCACTTACGTTTTGCTGATTGCCAATAGATGTGACAAGCATAGTTTTAACCATAGTAATTAATCTGTATAGAGAGTGGAGAGATTGCTCATAGGTACCACTTAAGATACACCACCAACGCTGTCACATAGACAATACAGATGGCTTTCAATTGGATTTGATATTGATTCTAATTTCAATTGGATTTAACCATATTACTACTAATTGTAAAAAAAAAGTCACTTCTTGAAGGTCATTATATTTAAATTTCACATCAAAACTAGCTAATATCTACTCCTGGAAATACCTGATAGTATTAACAGCGTAACAAAACTACTGTATTTCTTCTAAATGACTACAATAATTTAATTAATTTTCATTGTATAGTTGATTTTTTTTTCTAAGTTTAGGATTTGACCTCCAGAAAAGTCAGAGACAAAGCAGTTCCAGTATTAGATGTTTGGAAATGGCTTATAAGTCCTAATCTCACAGTATGTATGCCACAGCACACCTACATTTTTACTTTGCTACCAATCACTTGGCTCTCTTGTAAAGTTAGGACATAGCATACATAGGCAAAATGGTCTAGAAAAGTAGATAAAAACTAAACAACACCTGTGATGTATCTAGAGAGGCTCAGTCCCATTCTATACCCTGATCAGAGAATGCTGTTAGTATGCAGGCACATATGATAGGAAATTAGGGGTGTTCAGCAGGAATGCTGCTCTGTTCCTTGCATTACAGAGTCAACTTCCCTTCAAAATGGAGATGTTCTCACCCAAGGCTCAAAGGCCCCTACACAATACACTTGTTCTTCAACCCTGTCCATGGTAAATCCTGGACTTAAGGACAAATGCTTCATGTCTAAAACAGATGCTATGTTAACTTGATGGGGTTTTTTGTCTCCTAAGTCTATTAAACATTATCAATAAAACTCTGTAAGTAAAAAAAAAAATGACCTGGATAATTCTTGTGTACTTGGAACCAGCCTTTCTCGATCTTTTACCAGCCCCTTCCCTCCTCATTAGCCACCATCCCTGGGACAGCAAATCTAAAATGTCATGATGGATAATTAGCAATAATGTTCACCTTTTGGGATGAATGTTAAATTGTTAGTCTATAAATTTATGTACCTTTGATACTAGAGAATTCGATTTTTCATGTGTAATTTCTTAGCTGAACCCAGCAAGGAACAAAGGTCCCAATTATAATTTTATGCTTTCCACTGTATTTTTATATGGTACACTTGAAATTATCCATTGCTATAAGTTAAGTAGCTTTCTTTTTTAAAAAAAATGTACTATATCTTACCATTTCTCTTGTTGCTGACTTATAATGAAGATTTAATTAATAGAAAAAAAGAATTTAACATGATCTACCTCACTAATAATAAAGTAATAACAATTAAGGTTAGATATTTTTAAACTATCAAACTGACAAGACTGAAAAGCAAAACATTCATATCTGGTGTTGAAAGTTCATTAGGAAAGATATAGTCTCATTTGCTATCGGTAATAAGTTAACTAGGCACATTTTTAGGAAGTGAATTTTTTAAATGTTTATCAAGATAAATGTTATCAGAGTATTATAGTCCCTAAAGTTACACTCAAATGTCCTAGATATTTATGTATAAATTATCTAAGACCAGTATAGAGACTTGCATATATCTTTATTATAATAAAAATTTTACCTGCTATTAGATTTCTACATAATATAATCATAATAGTTACCCTTAAAGCAATCAAGATTTCTAAAGAATAGAATGGTGATTCACTCAATTAGGGTATATGCTTATGATAGAATGGAGAGGAGAAGAAGAGGAGAATGCAGCTAAGAATCTAATGTATATCTTTAGAAAATTAAGAAGAGCAAGGGAAGAGATGGGTAGAGAAGGATGGATGAAGATGTTGAAAGGGATGACATTGGTCAAGATATGTTATATTCATAAACTGCTTTGGTAAATGGCAAGTCCTTCTTACAACTACTTAAAGGCAATAATAAAAAAGAAATAGGAAACGAATATTACATAGTTATGTCACCATAGACTTCCCCTAAGCAAAGTAAGTGAGCACTGAAGTTGACAACACACTTTTTTTTTTTTTTTTTTTTTTTAATTTAATTTTATTTTATTTGTGAACATACTGTACAGAGGAGTTACAGTTACATGGGCAGGATAATGTGTACATTTCTTACCAAGCATTGCAGCCTCCTCCTTTGTTTATCCTTCACATCCCTTCCCAGCCTCCCCCCTCCCCCCCTAATCCCAATCCTTCTCCTTCCTCCCTCCCCCCAGGCCCCCCCCCCCACCAACATTGTAAAGTTCGTTTTGGACATGACAACTTGTACTTCTCATTGTTGCAACAGGTCCACCTGTATCCTTAAACAACTGGTTTTTCCCCATCTCCTCCACAAGTTATACTGACATCAAATATAGTGAAAGCAAGGGTTATACTATGGGGGAGGGACATACAAAGCAACAAAGAGATAATCTTATAAATGTGTTAGAAACACATGCATGAAAGAAAAAAACATTAAAATACACATCTAAGGGTTCATTTTCCTGACATCACATTATCTGACCTTTTCCGCTTGACTCATACATATACTAGATATTACAAATAAGGGAAACCATGGGACCTACGTTTCTTTGGGCCTGGCTTACTTCACTTAATATAATTTTTTCCAAGTTTTTCCATTTCCTAACAAATGGGGCAATGTCATTCTTTCTGATGGAGGCATAGAATTCCATTGTGTATATATACCACATTTTCTTGATCCATTCATCTACTGAGGGGCATCTGGGTTGGTTCCATATCTTAGCTATGGTAAATAATGCTGCAATAAACATAGTTGTGCTGGTAGCTTTAGTGTGGTCTTGTTTGTAAACATTAGGGTAAATGCCCAAAAGTGGGATTGCTGGGTCATAGGGGAGCTCTATGTGGAGTCTTTTGAGGAACCTCCATACTGCTTTCCAAAGTGGTTGAACAAGTTTACATTCCCACCAACAATGAATTAAGGTTCCTTTCTGTCCACATCCCCTCCAGCATCTGTTGTTGTTAGAGTTCTTAATTTTTGCCGTTCTCACTGGAGTGAGGTGATATCTCAATGTTGTTTTGATTTGCATTTCTTTTATGGCTAGGGATGTTGAACATTTCTTCATGTGTCTATTGGCCATCCTTCTTTCTTCTTCAGAGAAGTTTCTCTTTAAGTCTTTCGCCCACTTATTTATTGGGCAGTTGTTTCTTTGAGGATTTGTTGTTGGGGGGTTTAATTTTTTGAGTTCCAAGTATATTTTAGATATGAGACCCTTGTCCGTTGTATGGCTAGTAAAGATCTTCTCCCAATCCGTGGGCTTTCTATTGATCTTGCTAGCTATGTCATTTGCCCTGCAGAAGCTCTGCAACTTTATGCAATCCCATTTGTCCAACCTTTCTTTGATTTGTTGTGTTTCCAGGTCTCTATTCAGAAAATTTCGGCCTGAGCCAAGGAGACCTAGGGTTTCTCCTATTCCATCCTGTAATGTTTTCAGAGTGTCTGCTTTGAGTTCAAGGTCTTTGATCCATTTGGAGTTGATTCTGGTGCAGGGTGATATATAAGGATCTAGCTTAAGTTTTCTACATGTAGTTAACCAATTTTGCCAGCACCATTTACTGAAGAGGTTGTCTTTCTTCCATTCTATTGTTTTAGCTCCCTTATCGAAGATTAGATGGCTATAGGTCTGTGGGTTCATTTCTGGGTTTTCAATTCTATTCCATTGGTCCTGAGGTCTGTTCTTATGCCAATACCAAGCTGTTTTGATTACTATGGCTTTATAGTAGAGTTTGAAGTTTGGTATTGATATTCCTCCAGCAGTGTTCTTTCCATTCAGGAGCGTTTTTGCTATTCGGGGTCTTTTATTGTTCCATATGAATTTTTGGATTGCCTCTTCTATTTCCTTGAAGAATGAGGGTGGAATTTTGATAGGTATTGCGTTGAATTTGTAGATAGCCTTGGGAAGTATTGCCATTTTCACGATGTTAATCTTTCCAATCCAGGAGCATGGGAGGTTTTGCCATTTTTTAAGTTCTGTGTTGATTTCCTTTTTCAAGATTTTAAAGTTTTCATCATAGAGGTCCTTCACTTCTTTAGTTAAGTTAATTCCTAGGTATTTTATTTTTTGTGGGGCTATTACAAATGGAGTTGCTTTCCTAATTTCAGCCACACTTTTCTCATTGTTGGCATACAGAAAAGCCATTGATTTTTGGGGGTTAATTTTATAACCTGCTACTTTGCCGAAGTTTTGAATCAGCTTGAGTAATTTGGGAGTGGAGTCTATGGGATTCTTTAAATACAAGATCATGTCATCTGCAAAGAGGGAGAGTTTTATTTCTTCTTTCCCTATTTGGATCCCCTTTATGTCTGCATCTTGTCTTATTGCTGTAGCTAGGCATTCTAATACTAGATTGAAGAGAAGTGGAGAGAGTGGGCATCCTTGTCTTGTTCCTGAGTTAAGAGGAAATGGCTTTAGTTTTTCACCATTGAGTATAATGCTGGCTGTAGGTTTGTCATATACAGCCTTTATCGTATTGAGGAATGTTCCATGGATTCCTAATTTTTCCAAAACCTTCATCATAAAGGGGTGTTGGATCTTGTCGAATGCTTTTTCTGCATCTATTGAGATAACCATGTGGTTCTTATTCTTGCTCCTGTTGATGTGATGAATAATATTAATTGATTTGCGTATATTGAACCAGCTTTGCATCCCTGAAATGAATCCTGTTTGATCGTGGTGTATGATTTTTTGGATGAATTGTTGAAGTCGATTGGCCAAAATTTTGTTGAGAAGTTTTGCATCAATGTTCATCAAAGAAATGGGTCTATAGTTCTCTTTCTTTGATGAGTCCCTGCCTGGTTTTGGGATGAGGGTTATGATGGCTTCATAGAATGTGTTCGGTAGTGAGCTTTCTCTTTCAATTTCATTGAAGAGTTGGAGGAGTATTGGTGTGAGCTCTGCTTTGAAGGCCTTGTAAAATTCCGCTGTAAAACCATCTGGTCCTGGACTTTTCTTAGCTGGGAGGTCTCTTATTGCTGTTTCTATTTCAATGCTTGATATGGGCCTGTTAAGCTGGTTTAACTCATCTTGGTTTAGTTTTGGCATGTCAATATTTGCTAGGAAAAGGTCCATTTCTGTCAAGTTCTCAAACTTATTAGCATAAAGTTTTGAGAAGTATTCCCTTATAATGTTCTGAATCTTGGTTGTTTCCGTGGTGATGTTTCCATTTTCATCTCTGAGTTTATTAATTTGGGTGTGTTCTCTTCTTTTTCTGATAAGATTTGCTAAGGGTCTGTCAATTTTGTTAAGTTTTTCGAAGAACCAACTCTTTGTTTTGTTGATTCTTTCTATAGTTTTTTTGGATTCTAATTCATTTAATTCTGATTTAATTTTGGTTATTTCTTTCCGTCTACTGGATTGGGGTTTATCTTGCTGCTCTTTTTCAAGGAGGTTTAGATGTGTCATTAAATTGCTAGTTTCAGATTTCTCCAATTTGTTGATATGGGAGCTCAGAGCTATAAACTTGCCTCTGAGTACTGCCTTTGCTGTGTCCCAGAGGAGCTGGTAATTTGTGTGTTCATTTTTGTTGAATAGCATGAACATTTGAATTTCCTTTCTAATCTCTTCCATGACCCACTCTTGATTCAGCAGTGCGTTGTTCAGCCTCCATGTGATACTGGACTTTCTTTGGTGGCTTTTGGTGTTGAGTTCTAATTTTATTCCCTTGTGGTCAGAGAGAATGCAAGGTATAACTTCAATGTTTCTGAATTTAGACAAGTTTGCTTTGTGGCCTAAAATGTGGTCTATTTTAGAAAACGTTCCATGTGCTGCTGAGAAAAACGTGTATTCTGATGCTGCTGGGTGAAATGTTCGGTAGATGTCTGTTAAGTCTAGTTGATCTATGCAGCTGTTTAGATCTGCGGTTTCTCCGTTGAGTTTTTGCCAAGTTGATCTATCTAGTGGGGAGAGTGGTGTGTTAAAATCCCCAACAATTAATGTCTTTGGATCTATATGGGATTTGAGGGAAAGTAGTGTTTCTTTGATAAATTTGGGTGCTCCATTGTTTGGCGAATAGATATTTAGAATTGTAATATCCTCCTGAAGGAGAGATCCTTTAATTAGTATGTAGCGACCTTCTTTATCTCTTCTCACGAATTTTAATTTGAAGTCTATTTTATCTGATATTAGGATTGCAACTCCCGCCTGTTTATGGGGGCCGTTTGCTTGGTAGATTTTGTTCCAGCCTTTAACATTGAAAATGTGTTTGTTTTTACGGGCAAGATGTGACTCCTGCAGGCAGCAGATAGAAGGGTCTTGTTTTTTAATCCAACTAGACAGTCTATGTCGCTTAATTGGAGAGTTCAGTCCGTTAACATTAAGAGATAGGACTGAGAGGTATTTGGGAGTTCCTGCCATGTTATCCACCTTCTTGGGGGCTGCGAAAACTAGGTTCTTCCTATGGTTCTTGGATTCTCAGTTTGGGTGCAGTTTCTTGGCCTTTGTTGCGGTCTTGTTGGTTTTCTATGTGTAGGACATCTTTAAGAATCTTTTGTAGGGCTGGTTTGGTGGAGATGTATTGTTTCAATTTTTCTTTGCTATGGAAGGTTTTTATTTGGCCTTCAGTTATGAAGGAGAGTTTAGCTGGGTACAGTATTCTTGGTTGATAGTTGTTTGTTTTTAGGGCATGGCATACATCATTCCAGGCTCTTCTTGCTTTGATTGTCTCTGCTGAGAAATCTGAGGTGATTCTAATTGGTTTCCCTTTATAGGTGATTAACCTTTTCTCCTTGACAGCTTTAAGGATCTTTTCCTTGTTCTGAGTTGATCCTGTGTGGATTATAATGTGACGGTGGGATGTCCTATTCTGGTCTGGTCTATTTGGGGTTCTAAAAGCTTCTTGTATCTGAATAGGCCTATCTTTTTGTATGTTTGGGAAGTTCTCTGCTAGGATCCTGTTAAACAAATTTCCTAGACCATTAACTTCTGTTTCTAGGTGCTCCTCTACACCCATTATCCTTAGATTAGGCCTTCTGATGGTGTCTTCTAGGTGTTGAATAGATCTATCATACTTCTTGGACTTGTCTTGGATGGTTGTATGTTCTTTCTCTATAATATCTAGGCTGTCTTCAATCCCTGAGATTCGATCTTCTGCATGGTCTAACCTGCTGTCAAGACTCTCTACTTTGTTTTTTATCTCTTTTCCTTCTAATTGGTCAGCTTTGATGGCTTCATGTTCTTTGTTGAAGCTCTGTTTTAGGTCTTGTATGAATTTCTTTACTTCCTTAATTTGGTGTTCAGTGTTTGTTCTCAAATCACTTAGTTGATTGGTTATGATTTCTTTGGACTCCCATTCCTTCTGTTGGGTTCCATTCAGCATTCCCTTTGTGGTCTCCCTGACTTCCTTCAGCTCTTTGTTAATGGATTCCATGAATGCCTTTACTGATCTTTGTGTGTTCTCTACCTGGTCTCTCAATTCCTGAATTACTCTTTGATTAGCTTCCTCCCGTTTGTGGGATTCCTGCAGTTCTCTTTCCTCCCGTTCCTGGGATTCCTGCAGTTCTCTTTGAGTGTTCTCAGCCTGCTCACGCCATTCCTCCCTTTCTCTTTGAGTATTCTCAAGTTGTTCACGCAAATCCTGTATCATTTTTTGAGTAGCTTCCTCACGCTTATGATATTCCTGCATAAACTTTTGGGATGCCTCCTCTCTCTCCCTATCACGCTCATACAGAGTCCTTTGTAAGTTGTCAAACTTCTCATTTATCATATTTGCCACCAGTGTTTGTAGAGCTATTTGGGAACTCTCCTCTGGATTGTTCATTATCTGATCTGACCCCTGATTATCAAGATTGGGAATTGAGATACCTGGATTTGCCATTTTTCTTGTGTTTTTTCGGCTTACTCTGCCCATTTGAGATGAAAATAGCACCAGTTTTGTGCTAGAACACTATCTTAAGGCAACCATCAACCAACGTTTGCATTTATACAGTCAATAGTCTACAGATACAATCTAGTTCAACAGATACATCTATTCAACATCAAACAACTATATGTTAATGGGCTTCGAACCGCAGAGAAGAATTTGGGAAACCAGAAATTTTTAGGGTTAGGGAGAGATGTGGGTAAAAATTAGGAATAGATTGGTGTGGGGAGGCACAGGGAGAGTTAACTATGTCCTAATCTCAATGCAGGAAATAGGTTGGGTAGGATGCAAGTAGAGAGGGAGAGAAAAAGAAGAAAGGTAAAGGGAAATGAAAAGAGACCAGAAAAAAAATTAGAAACGTAAAAATTAATATAGTTATGGAGATTGAAAGACCATCTATTTAGAGAGGAATGTGAATATAATGAGAAAACAGGAGGGAGATAGAGGAGATGTGGAAAACTTAAAAAATGCTTAAAATATTATATAGGTATAAAGAGGTAGTACTGCTATTAAGGAATTTAAGTCTCAGAGGTTTTGGATTGAGTAATAAACTTGTGGATTGAGTGTGTACACAATGGGGGATAGGGTCTACTAGTTAACTATGGGTTTATCAGGATGTGCAGGACAAGAGTTAAGGCACATACAGAAGAACAAAAGAAAGGAAAAGGTGAAAAGGATAAGAAAGGGAGAAAAAAAAGATCAGAAGTTCAGTAGAGCTAGACAAAAAACAAAAAGATAATTAAGAAAGAAAGAAATAAAAAGAGAGAAGACAAGAAAAGAAAGGAAAACGTACATTCACGTATTCCTAAAATAAAAATTATAAGAGGAAAAAAAAGTTACTGGAAAACAATTATTTTTTCAAAAAAAGGCAAAAATTAAAGATTAATAAAAGTTTTAGAAAAGGAAAAAAAAATTTTATATATATAAGGTACCAAAAAAAAAAAAAAAAAAAAAGAAAAAAGAAAAAAGAAAAGAAGAAAAAAAAAAGTTCTTTGATTTTTTTTTTTTTTTTTGATTTTTTTTTTGGGAGGGGTGGGAAGAATCCTGTATCTCCCTTTTGTCTGTAACCAGCCTCTTGTTGGAGTCTCTGGTCAGCTTGAGGTCCTGTGGCTTGATTGGTTTCTTAAGTCAGTTTGTTCGAACAGGCAGAAAAATGCTCTGCTTTACCCAAGATTTTGAGATCCCCCTCCCAGGTTAGTTTAATGGGAGGGTGATCTGCTTTGAGAATCACAAAAGAGGGGTGATGAGGCTAGGTTCTGGTAGAGTTGAGGCCTTTCAACAAACAGTAGCTTTTCCCTGGGGGTATTTTGTGAAAAATTCACAGAGCCCACCCTGGAGCCATTCTGTTTTTCAATTGATTGTGGAGGCTGCTAGAGGGAGGGGCAGCCTCTGGCTCTGGTTACCCAGTGAGGAAAGCCACTCCAATGGCTGGTGCCTGAGCTGGGTGACTTTTCCCTGGATGGAGCTGAGTCTGGCAGGTCACTTCGCCGTTAAGTTCTTGTGACCTGTTAAATGACTCGTTTTATTCCAAGGCCTGAGTTGGAGCTAGCCGCTCCTCTGAGCTTTGTCGGTATCCAAGATGGAGATCACCGGTGCTGGGGGGGGAGGGGTGGCCTTCCCTCCTCTGCTCCCTGAGAAGGAGTGAGGAAGTGGGGCTACTCACGCCGAGTCTTGGATCCTGGGTCGTCTCTGGTCTGCAAAGTGCAGGATGAAGTTGTCCGCTCCTTGTCGGTTCTTGCTGGTGTTGAGTAGAATCCTCTCGCCCTCTGCGTCTGGCTCCTTTGTCCCGGACTCTCTGTGTGAGCGCTCAGGTATGGCCGCGGCTGCGGTAGCCGCTGCGACCCTGCCGCCGCCGCCGCCGCGGCTGCTGGCAGACGCTCAGATGTGTCTCCTTGTCTTGGCTTCCCCTCTCTTGTCTAACTCTCTGTCCTGTGATGGCACACTTGGTGTGATTCTCTGGCTTAGGACTGTTCACTGGAACTCTAAAACTGCTTTCTATGCGAGAGCTTGTTCAGATTCCAGCTTCTCCTCCGCCATCTTCCCGGAACTCCCTGACAACACACTTTTAACTAAGGTCAAGAGATAGAGTAGCAATCTCCAACACTCAATTTTCATATTAATAAAAATTATTTTTATGGCATTGGCATTTTTGGGGGGGTCTGGTCGTGGGCCCTGAACTCTGGGCCTGGGCGCCGTCCCTCAGCTCTTCAGCTCAAGGCTAGCGCTCTACCACTGAGCCACCTTCCCAGCCCTGCAGTGGCATTTTAGTATATATTTTCAGTGTTCTGTGATTTCTTTTATTGTGTCAGACTTTATAAGTGCCCTTTGATCCATAGATTAAATAAAACTGTATATTTTTAGGATTATTTTTAAATAAGTTTTTTATTGTGAAAATACTGTGCAGAGGGATTACAGTTACATGAGCAAGGTAATGAGTACATTTCTTATCAAGCATTGTTGCCTCCTCCTTTGTTTTTCCCCTTCCATCCCCTGTATATTTTTTGGTTAGAAATTGCTCTCTTTTAGGTAATGTAAAGAGGAAACTGATCATAGATGGAAATGTTCAAACAGCTGAACCAAGATAAATCCCTTATCTTTATAAGTTGATTGTTTCAGGTATTTGTTATAGTCCTAAAAAGCCAACGGACACAGAAGGTGAACCAAGGCCTTCGGGTTTTTCCAGGGTCTTGGCATCAGCTAGCAGCTAGGAACCTCGTTCATCCTCTACAGTTCCAAACTCAACTCCAGCTGACCTCCTCTATCTGGGCTCTTGCTATTATGATCTGTTGCTTGGCAGGTCTGGACTAGATTTGCCTTGCTACAGGCAACTGAAATAGTCTTTATCAAAGACATTTCTTCAGTTCTGCAATCTAGGACCCTATATGATTCAGAAAGCAAAAGATAGGCCCTGGTCATGAAGAGACAGAACTCAAGGCATTTGGACTAAGTCTGCTTCATGGCAGTACCACTGACAGCAGGCATTTCGCTATCATTTCTTTACATGGCTCCTTTTTCTTTGGGAGAATGAGGAACTCATTTCTGTACACAAAGGGAAAAGCATAATCATTATGAATGCTGAGGAACTCACCTCCAAACCAGTGATAGATAATACAGATAGGAGTGACAGTAAGAATATTTTTATTATATTTCATATGCCAGGCATTGTGATAAGTTATTTTGAATCTTTATTTCTTTTCATCCTCAGTATGAGCTTCCTCAATAGAAACCACTAAAAAGTTGTTAACACTGAGAAAGTAAAGAGGTTAAATTCTCTTTCTAGTCATACAGCCAGGGGACCAAAAAAAAATCCCATTCTCAAACCTGCTGGCTTTGAACTTCTGATGTCATGTTTGTAAGAACAAAATGGAGATAAAAGAAATTCTTTCTTCTTTAAATTCACTGATAGGCACATATTTAGGATAAAAATTTCTATTGCCATTGATTAATGTTCCTCCTCTCTGAAGATTCAGGCATCATACTTTGAATCTTTTTGTGACAAGCAAATCCAACGCTATGAAAGTTTCACCTCTAAACATCCATGTTGTGAGACACTGTGTTAGGCACCCAAGAGCATGAACTTCCATTGTCTTTGCACAGCTTTCCTCATGGAATCTACGCTCTACATGCATCTAGTGCTTGGCTAACAGTCTTCCCAGGCTATGTTCATTTGTCTTTGAATCTCTCATACTGCTTTGTAAATAGTCTGATTTCACCAAATACCTGCAAGTGACTAATTCAAATTCCTTTCGATACATACTTAACTGAAAATATACAGGAGAAATACCATGATGTATTTAGTTCTGAGTATCTTTTTATTTTCTTAATTACATTTATAATGCATGGTCCTTGGAGAAAAGACAACAAATACTGCTATATTTTTAGAGCAAATACTTCTATGCCATAGATATGAAATGGACCTATGCAGGAGCAATACTTTCAGTTTTTAAATTTTTCCTTTCCTTTCTTATGAACTATTTTTAGAACAATCTTCCTTAGCAATATCTACTATATGGCTAATTTGTAAATGCTCTCTTTTTCAATGGTTTTCTGGAAAGGAATTTGTGAAACTGGGTCTGAATCTCCCTTTGAAATAGCTTAATGAGTTTTAATGATGTGTCAATAAGATATCTTTTCCTCAAGCCAGGTGCTAGTGGCTCACGCCTATAATTTTAGTTACTCAAGAAGCTGATATCTTAAGATCTCAGCTCAAAGCCAGCCTAGGCAGAGAAGTCCATGAGACTCCAATTAACCACCAAAAAAGCCAGAAGTAGAGCTATGGCTCAAGTAGTAGTGTGTTATCCTTGATTTAAAATGCTCAGGGACAGTGCCCAGGACCCAAGTTCAAGACAGACACACACACACACACACACACACACACACACACACACACACACACACACACAGTCTTGCCTCAAAAATCAGCAAGACATTCCAAATGTGAGCTGTTTCTTCATGTGTATAATATAAACACAAATTTATACACAACCCCGCCCCCTGGTAAACAAGCAGAAAAAATATGAATGCAGGAAAATCTGAGAAACATCATTTAAAACCCATAAACAGCATGTGCACTTGCACACATGTACACACGTGTGCATGCATGCACACACACAGAGTCTCGTTAACTTTAAATGATTAGAAATTAATTACAGATTCACTGCTAATGACCATATGGGGTGAATGCTGACACTCAACTGGTTTCAGTTCAGCGATGACAGAAACAAAGCAAGGCTCACAGACGGAAGGGAGTGGGGGAAATCGGAGTGAGTGGGGGGGCCGGGAAGGAAGCAAGATTCCTTCACAACCATGGAGAACAGTTCCAAAATAGTCAGGCAGCGAGAAAAGGGGTCCAAGAAATTCCTCCCATTGTGAATATGACCAGCGCTTCTCCATCACCACCACCTGCTGTCTCTACCTCTAAGAGATGCTGGGAATGTCTGAGGAAAGGGAGACCAGGGCAAGAGAAACACAGCTCCAGGGCGAACAGGTACTTACCAACTCCTAAGCCCTCATCAAAGTGAAATAGGAATGTTGTTCTGAGAGAAAAGGATCATGACCTTGGAGCTGACAGTCATTTGTACAAAGAGTTCATGAGTTCATCCCAGAGTGAGTCCCTGAGCAATCACAGTGAAATGAAAATGGTGATGCAGAATGTCCTTTGCTGTTCAAATGTGCTGGCAATTTAAGACACGCTCATTGAAGATGTGGATCATGAAGACACTTGCTTTTTAATAGGCTGGATTACAACGTCAAACTCTAAAAGAAATCACAGCAGTGAGATCAAATACTGCTTTATCTCTGGAATTCTTAACTTCCCTCCACCCAGCCAGGTTGAGCTTTCAATTTATTAATGAATTGTGAAAGCAGGTAATTCCACCTGGGGTTATAAAATAGAGGATGCTGCCTCTTATATCACCTGGAATTATACATTCTTCTATTACTATTCCTGTCTAGAATCATCAGTTCATTATTCAACACCTGGGGTGTTTGCATTATTCATGATTAAATAGTTATCAGTGCATATTGGTGATTCTTGCCACCGAGTCACTCTCCCATTCTCATTCATCTGTGTATAATAATGACTGAAGATACATCTTAATTTGTCTGTGGAATGGCAGTATACATTATTATTATTATTATTATGGTATGCATTTTGTGCCTATATATAATATTTACCCAAATCCTTGCAAGTCATTTTAAGAAATTATTTTCCAGTACTCGTAACTTCTTTTAGATGACCACTTATGGAAGGCTGGTACATGTCTTAAATGCAATATCAATACCTTATTTTTGTAAGGAAAGGGAGACGAGGGGGTGCATCTAGGGGGCATAATTGGAACTTATAGACCCTCAAAGGTGGACACTATTGATTTCTTTTATTCAGAGTTCATAAAAAATTTATCATGATGTTCCTTGTGTCTATGAGAGGGATAGTGAGTGAGCTAAAAAGAACTCCTGAATTAAAGAGAAGAGAATATCAAAATTGGGATATTTTTCCCTGTGAGGATCTAATTATGTTTGTTACCTCATCTGAGACCCTTCTGACCATAAAAAGCCAGATTTTCTTTAAAAATTCATTATTTTAATATCCCAAATAGTGGGAGATAGTTGAATAGACATTCTCTTAGAAGTAAGTGTAATTTTTGTTGTTTTTGTTTGTTTGTTTTGTTGTTGTCATGGTGATGAGGCCCACAGGCCCATACGGTTTGAAATCTGTTTGGTTCGCTTAGACGACAGTATACCTCAAGAGACTCATTTTGGGAATTCATTTTTGCCTCCTCTGCCTGTACTTGGTAGCTCATACAATGACAAACGTCTCCAAGGTACTTCGTGTTTGCTTTCTACCACTTTTTTCTCAAAATCAGGAGGATCCCAAAGCACCCAACATGGGAAACAGGTGCAGCTGTGAAGGCTAACCTCATCTGTCCAACAACAAGGAGTGATAGAATACCCTGAACTTGAGAAATGGCAGCCTGGTTTGAGTGTTAGAGCATTGGGTCACACTCTAGCAAGCTTTAGCATTGCAAACTTCCTATATAACCCAATGATCATTTCACCAGAATTCTGACCTTAGAAAAACACAGTAATCTTCTTCAAATAAAGGATCAATTAGCAATGCCAGCCTGTAAAACTGATTTAATCGCAAATTATACATAATGCTCAGCCAAGGGAGTTTGCATGGTAAGTGTTTTATCAAGAGGCAATAAATATATGAATCCTAGAATAAGAATGATTATCTTGTCCAGGAAATGGAAGATTTCAGAAATGCATACATATGTAATTTTCTGTATGAAATATTATATATATACATTCACAGACAGACAACCAAATAGCATAAATAATATATGCATTAAAATTTAATTAGACTTTCAAAAATGATGCCGTGTGCTCAGATCTTCTAAAGCTATAAGGAAGTTAAATTTCCATTAGTTAGGCTTTGCTATAATACTGCACTGTGCATTAATTGTTCCTTGAAGATTGAATAAAAAGTAATGGATTTTATGGTACTGATATCATATTTTATATTGGCAAAATGCTTTGTAATCATGTGCCAGGTAAATGTTAGCCAGTCTTCTATCCATTATGGGCAAGAATAAGAAATTTCTACATGAAGAAGGACAGATTATTGGAACTTCTTTAAATATGACCAGAAAATCTTTTCATTAACTACAGATGTCCTGGAGATTATTGACCTGCCTCCATTTTCCATTTTATGAACAGGCTTTGAAGTTAACAGTGTGAAATACTAGTGATTTCCTCAAATTTCCTTCAGTTCTTGAAACAAAACTGTACTCATTCCAAGTCACGTCTTTTTTTCTGATCAATATTCTTTCCAAGTTGTCAGTTTGCTCTGTGTCTCCATGCGGATTAGCGCTGATAATCTTTTTCTTCTACTCCTTAGATGGTAGAAAGCCTTTATCAGTTGGTGTAAATTTAATGATTCCTCCTATTCCACTAATCCAGATGTCAAAACATTTCATGTCCTTGCTTATTATTTAAATGTACCCATCCAAAATCAAGATTTAAGAAAATCATTATCCTATTATGTGGATGAGCAGGGAAACTTTACACAAATAATATTCATTCTCACTAGATGTAACATTGCTTGAAGTTTCATCAGAACTGCAGTATTTTCTTAATTAATTTGAAATGAAATAGAGTGAACTGAAATACACAGTGTCAAACTTAACATGTAGAAGAAACTCCTTAAATCCTCACATAAATGACACCTTGGAAATTGTACTAACATAAAGGTTACTTGTTGAGAAATAATTGGAAAAAGAATCTATAGTATTTGTTTTAAAAGTAAAATTGGACACCTTAAGGGCACAACAAGCTGCCCAATTCTTAAAATCATATGAAAAAGGAGGATCACACTTCTGCTTAGGGTCAGGAAGAGAAACAGAAGGCCCTGGAAGGGTTCCAGAAATACTCCTCAGGCTGGGAAGCAGGGGCTGAGGGAAGGGCAGATTTAGTCAGAGGGAGCTTGCTGTGGAATTTTCTTGGGTATAAAACAGACCAGAAGCATTAGGGGAAAAGGAGAAAGCATGAAAGGAAAATCAGAAAGCAGAACAAAGAGGCAATAAATGTCTGGCATTTCAGATGTGGGGTTGCTGAGGAAGGGAGAGAGTTGGTGTGGGGTGGGAAATAGGGATTTACAAGTCTCCTGGACAAGGTATTTGGGGTGGGGGGAGTCTGTTTTAAACAGAAATTGGTAATGGCCGAGTTCCAAGTTTTGCACATTGTTTTCTAGACACTTTGCTAAGCTTAGGAAAAAGCACTGTATCGTGTTCATACTGTGCCACAAGATTATACGCACCTAGAGAAAGAATTTTGAAAACAGAAAAGATTTCGGTGCACGTGAACATAGTTTTCATGAATTCTTACCTACTGTGACTTCTCTCTGGTTTTTCCATACAAAACTCTTTTTATTCTTCTAATTCAATCACTGTAACG